>NC_089281.1:2412425-2712425 GCF_963678975.1 Dysidea avara
TGAATCACTGTATATACATAACTTCAACTCTTATATTGGGAGCCAAGATATAGCTGCAATTATGTTAATCAACATTTATTAGCATTAATATCATTGATCCCTATATATATACTAGCAATTTTATGATATTCTTACAGTTTACCGGTGGTAATTCAGTACAGCATAGCTAAAAGAAAGTCAAATCATCCATCCCTCACCTGTCTAATCCGCATTTCTGTAGGGGAATCTGTGACATCATGGCTTGTAGGTGAAGATGCACTTTCCATCTTAGATAGAATAGTCATTTCATAAGCTTGCACCTACAAACACATACATAAAATTTATATTGTAAATATACGTATAACTTATAATTGTGCATAATGAATTGATTATAAATGAAGTAAATACAGTGGAACCAATATACTAGAACTTTTGGCCATTGTCCGCTATACTATAGAGATACCCTTCTTTAGAGGGAATGGAGCTAGGGGACCAAACTCTTTGTCTTACTTATGCAGTTTTCTTCCATTGTGTTCTTAATTCAAAGAGTCCTATAAGAGAGATTTCACTCTATACTAATTCAAAGAGTCCTATAAGAGAGATTTCACTCTATGCTAATTCAAAGAGTCCTATAAGAGAGATGTCACTCTATACTAATTTTACTTGAAATTTTAATTGTGTTGAAATGCTATTTTGTAATTGTGACCGAATATTGGAAACCGGATATGACTATACATTGCTGTTGACCGGACATTATTGTGACTGGATATTGTTTACTTGGGTTCATACACAGTAAACTGGTAGATTCAGAGTGTTAAAGCTCAATTCAGTATAACTTTGGAAGGCCAAAAAGCTGCAAAGTTGCAACCAATCATGTTAGTCCATAGCAAGCTAGATACTGGTATAACCACGATTTTGAGCAACATTTTATACACAATTGTATCCATAACTCAAGCACACAAACATGAGTGGTGGCAAGAGTGGTGGGTGGGTGAACATTTGGTACATCAGCAGAAAATGGCCAAACAGGTTGTATGAAATTTTCAACTATAATTTATGTAGGGCTACCAAGACCACCTAACCCATTCAAAAGTGAAAGAATTACATGTAGAAAACATCTAGGAAACTGTCCAAGGCTCTAGCCTCATTTTCCAGTTGGTGAGTGGTATTTTGCAATATTCTGCATGACTACAGTGAATTTGAATTCATGAACTGCATCAAAGAAAAAATGTAACAGATGAACTTTGCATGACAAGCATAACCTATGAATTGGTATATACAGTTTTATAAAGTGTCTCGTTTTCTGTTTTGTTCCTCGTGTTATGTAGCTAAGTGACTTATTATTGACTGGTATGAAATTCCCATAAAAATAATGAATTCCTCCATAAACTCGTAACTTAGTTAAACTTTTTAATGGCTTCTGTCCTCTTTTATATGTTTTTAATCATCAGAGAAGGATTTTAAAATGTACTAGGCCAAATGTTTCCTGTAACAAGTTTGTGTTAAAACCAGAAGGTGAGCTGCTACGTTTCTGTGTGACAAATTGATCAAAAAGGCCAAGAAACAATATACTAGTGCTGTAAACAGTGGAAACATACCCTTACAACTATTATAAAACCTGAAACACATCTGATTGATAAGCTGGAGTGGTTGCTACATAGTTCTCAAAATGTTCACCCTTGTAATGAACTAGCAAAAACAGCTCAGCCAGGCTATTCTGTATAGTCTTCAAGCAGGTTAAAAACAAAGACTACTCTAATGACTTATAGTTATAGTTGTTGTACTGATAAAGATAGTACGTCATGTTTTATTAAACTGGTTGTGGTTATATCTTGTGTTCCAACACATGATTGATCTGAAACTTGGAGGGCATGTACATTGTTACACACTGAATTGCATCATCTAAGGCATACATACAGGATATTAGTAACTGGTCGATAATTTAACTAATCCGCTAAGATAATTTCTGTATGAATTTATTGGTTGCAACAATAATATTATATGCATACCTGTATAATGTTAGTACAACAACAGTTACATGACATGATATAGTAAGCCACACTTTGCAATGCTAACCCTTTGTCATATTAGTTGCCATGTATAAATTTTGGTTATTTTTATTTACCAATTTTCGTCTTGCAGTACCAGTAACTTTGCCAGAGTCATGTTGCATAGAGATCATTTCTGTTTCTTGTCCCTAAAGAAACAATATCAGTCTAAAATAATAATAATATATTATCACCATCAGCAGCTACATACACTGGTATCTCTAGCAGCAGGATGGTTGTCATGGTACTCTCTCTACACAATGACATCTCAAAATTAACATTCAGCATGTGTGTATACAAATTCTATATTTACCAATGATCTATGGGAGTCAGACTGTGTTTGAAGGTCAAACAAGAGTTTTCTTCTTTCATGGTTGTTCATGGTGGCTTGTTGTAAACGTTCTTGCATGCTAGATAAGATTTCCTCTTCTCTGCTAGCCATTAAATAAGTAAACCCTTCCTATGTAAAAGTTAATAACACGTTAGAAACACACAATTGAACATTTATGTAGCATACTCGAACGTCTCTGTTTCCATTGTAAAGCATCATACACAGCAAAGCAAGGACTTCTATAAAAACGTTGTCACTACGATGAGCAAGTAATTTGGCAATCTAAACATCAAAGAAAACACATTATAAAACAGTAAATATGCTACAACAGCATACTCTCTTCACAGCATTGTCATAAGACTGAATCTCACACTGCACAATTTCCACTGGTTTACACAATCTACAATAATATCATTAAATATTGCAAGTGATTATTTATGTTAGCATACTGTCTGTAAAGAACAGGATTTTCTCCTTCTTCTCTCAGTCTCGGATCAACAAGCATAACTTGATTATGAATGATGGCTCGAAGTAATTGCAAATATCTGATGTTATCATTCTCAAGTCTGCGACGTGCCTTCTCATTAAGAGTAGGTGACTGCTTGTATGATAATCTGAAAATACATCATCATTTTAAAGGAACACTGTCCCATATACTCGTAACTTACACGAGGAAGTCAATGATTCTTTTGGTGCAAGGTTTAACTGATACATTAGCACCATCAAAACTATCAAATATACAAATCATTAACTAATACTGAGCTGTCAAGGTCAATTTTCTTACGTAATGTAAAGGTCAACATGACGCTGAAATGATTTTCCTAAGGGAAGCCATTCATCACCTTTCTTCTCTAGATGGTCATCTTCAAAGTCACTGTATGCTATAATAGAACACTTTACAGTATGGTTTATACACCGACAACAACATACGTACGTGTTGAAAACTGTGAGCCAATCTGATACTCAGCAGTGTTAGGACCCCAGTATGATAATTCATAATTCCTAACAAATGTATGAAATTGTCTGTTCAGTGCTCTTTCTTGTTCCTGTTAATTGGTGAATACCATGGTAACAATATAGACAATGTGTATAATTACTTCAATAGCTGACAGCTGAATTATAACACCACAGTTAACCTTCTTGTTTCTTGTCTCATCAAAACGTTCCCTTACCTACATAGTCAATGCATGTAAACATCATTAAGAAATGTAAAGTAAGAATACATGTTATAGTTATCTAATCCAAAACAGCCAAGCTGTAAAAAAAGTGTGCGGCCCTCAGAAAGGCTATGGTGAAAAAAGATGTGAAATCCAAGGTGGCGGCCAAGAAATGGCTGTGATGGTAGGTTAATGGTAAAAATTTTAATAATGACAATTTAGGTAAATTTTGTGAAACGGCACAAAAATTCACCTGAATTGTTGTTATTAAAATTTTTACCATTAACCTACCATCACAGCCATTTCTTGGCCGCCACCTTGGATTTCACATCTTTTTTCACCATAGCCTTTCTGAGGGCCGCACACTTTTTTTACAGCTTGGCTGTTTTGGATTAGATTTCATTTCTTTTTGTATTTGTATACCCCAAAGCCGGCCTATGGCCAGCTTTGGGACTTTTTTAACCTATGTTTTTTTCTTTACTACAGGAAGAAGAAAAGATGAAGTAGATGTACTTTAAATATTTTATCAGTAAATGTACAAATTATATATACTGTATAATACATATGGTACCGGATTTGCGAAAAGGGGTCTTCCACACACATCCAATTTGCCAACTTTGACAATTGATAACTTCAGATTGGAAAGAGCTATTGCCGTGATATTTGGGCAGTGGTGAGCACCACTATAGCTGAATACATGGTGAACTTTTCAGGTTAATATGTTACTTGAACACTGAGTTATGGTCTCTAACGTTTACGGAATTGGATGTGTGTGGAAGACCCCTTTTCGCAAATCCGGTCACATTATATTGATTACAGAAATCTCCATGGTGGTTTCTTTGTAACTGAACACTCTACAAGGTGACTTCTTCTAATTGCTCTCTCTACAGGGTGAATTGTTAGTAGCTGAACGATCTACAAGGTAACTTCTTCTAGCTGATCTCTCTACAGGGTGATGTGTTTGTAGCTGCATTTTGTATAGGTAATTTGTTTGCAGCTGAGCTCTTTACAGAATGGTTTCTTTGTAGCTGAACTCTCTAAAAGGTAACTTCTTCTAACTGATCTTTCTACAGGGCAATTTGTTTCTGGCAGAATTTTCTACAGGGTGATTTCTTTGCAACTGAACTCTCTACATGGTGGTTTCTTTGCAGCTGAACTCTCTACAAGGTAACTTCTTCTAACTGATCTTTCTACAGGGCAATTTGTTTCTGGCAGAATTTTCTACAGGGTGATTTCTTTGCAAACTGAACTCTCTACATGGTGGTTTCTTTGCAGCTGAACTCTCTACAAGGTAATTTCTTCTAGCTGATCTCTCTACAGGGAGATTTGTTTGTAGCTGAACTATCTACAAGGTAACTTCTTATAGCTGATCTCTCTACAGGGTGATTTGTTCGTAGTTGAATTCTGTACAGGTGATTTGTATGCAGCTGAGCTCTTTACAAAATGGTTTCTTTGTAGCTGTACTTTCTCCAAGGTAACTTCTTCTAACTGATCTTTCTACAGGGCAATTTGTTTCTGGCAGAATTTTCTACAGGGTGATTTCTTTGCAACTGAACTCTCTACATGGTGGTTTCTTTGCAGCTGAACTCTCTACAAGGTAATTTCTTCTAGCTGATCTCTCTACAGGGAGATTTGTTTGTAGCTGAACTATCTACAAGGTAATTTCTTCTAGCTGATCTCTCTACAGGGTGATTTGTTTGTAGCTGAAATCTGTACAAGTGATTTGTTTGCAGCTGAGCTCTTTACAGAATGGTTTCTTTGTAGCTGAACTCTCTAAAAGGTAACTTCTTCTAACTGATCTTTCTACAGGGCAATTTGTTTCTGGCAGAATTTTCTACAGGGTGATTTCTTTGCAACTGAACTCTCTACATGGTGGTTTCTTTGCAGCTGAACTCTCTACAAGGTAATTTCTTCTAGCTGATCTCTCTACAGGGAGATTTGTTTGTAGCTGAACTATCTACAAGGTAACTTCTTATAGCTGATCTCTCTACAGGGTGATTTGTTCGTAGTTGAATTCTGTACAGGTGATTTGTATGCAGCTGAGCTCTTTACAAAATGGTTTCTTTGTAGCTGTACTTTCTCCAAGGTAACTTCTTCTAACTGATCTTTCTACAGGGTGATTTGTTTGTAGCTGAACTATCTACAAGGTAATTTCTTCTAGCTGATCTCTCTACAGGGTGATTTGTTTGTAGCTGAATTCTGTACAAGTGATTTGTTTGCAGCTGAGCTCTTTACAGAATGGTTTCTTTGTAGCTGAACTCTCTACAGGGTGATTTGTTTGTAGCTGAAATCCCTACAAGGTAACTTCTTCTAGCTGATCTCTCTACAGGGTGATTTGTTTGTAGCTGAACTCTCTACAGGTGATTTGTTTGTAGCTGAACTCTCTACAAGGCGATACTTCTAGGTGATCTCTCTACAGGATTCCTTGTTTCTAACTGAACTCTCAACAGGGTAATCTGTTCATAGCTGAACTTTCTACTGGGTGATTTGTTTGCAGCTGAACTCTCTAAATGGTGGTTTCTTTGTAGCTGAACTCTCTACAAGGTAACTTCTTCTAGCTGATCTCTCTACAGGACAATTTGTTTGTACCTGAACTCTCACATGATTGTTTCTTTGAAGCTGAACTCTCTACAAGGTGATTTCTTCTAGCTGATCTTTCTACAGGGTGATTTGTTTGTAGCAGAACTCTCTACAAGGAAACTTCTTCTAGCTGATCTCTCTACAGGGAGATTTGTTTGTAGCTGAAGTCTCTATACATGGTTTGTTTGCGGCTGAATTCTCTACATGATGGTTTCTTTGTAGCTGAAATCTCTACAAGGTAACTTCTTCTAGCTGATCTCTTTACAGGATGAATTGTTTGTAGCTGAACGATCTACAAGGTAACTTCTTCTTACTTATCTCTCTACAGGGTGATTTGTTTGTAGCTGAACTTTCTACAAGGAAACCTCTTTTAACTGAGCTCTGTACAGGGTGAATTGTTTGTAGCTGAACTATCTACAAGGTAACTTCTTCTAGCTGATCTCTCTACAGGATGATTTGTTTGTAGCTGAACTATCTACAAGGTAACTTCTTCTAGCTGATCTCTCTACAGGGTGATTTGTTTGTAGCTGAATTCTGTATAGGTGATTTGTTTGCAGCTGAGCTCTTTACAGAATGGTTTCTTTGTAGCTGAACTCTCTACAAGGTAACTTCTTCTAGCTGATGTATCTACAGGGTCACTAGTTTGTAGCTGAATTCTCTACATGGTGGTTTCTTTGTAACTGAACTATCTACAAGGTGACATCTTCTAGCTGATCTTTCAACAGGGTGATTTGTTTGTAACTGAACTCTCTACAAGAAAACTTCTTCTAACTGATGTCTGAACAGGGTGAATTGTTTGTAGCTGAACTCTCTACAGGGTGATTTGTTTGTAGCTGATCTTTATACAGGTTACTTATTTCTAACTGATCTCTTGAATTCTGTTCAGGGTGACTGCTCTATTAGGATGACTGCTCTATTAGAGTATCTCGATCTCGCACTTGCTACACCAAGTTGGATTTTGTGTTATAACTCCGTGGCTTTAAGTCTGATTCTTCTACACCATTGAAGAGCCTTTCTAAGATGATAACTCCATCTGTACAGCGATTTTCAAAGCATTACCCCAAGTGGTTTATCTGATAGGCGTGGCAAGCATAATAATAATAATAATAATAAAATTAAAAATTAGCTAATCTTGATTGCATAATTGTTACACACTGTTGATTTTTTCGCTGTATCTTCCTGGTTTTTAGCTCGATTTCTTTCAAACCACAAAAGGTTTGAGGTTCAATAGTTAACCTATTCACCCACCGATTTTCAGCTTCTTCCCATACGCGGTTTACCCTGTAGGCGTGACAACATATTGGTGTTATTTTTCGTGCATAATCGCTCATAACTCTTTGCCTATTTATGGTATTCCAGCCAAAGTTGGTACCGAGATGCGCCTTTATACCCCCCTTCTGTGTGCCAAAGTTCAAGGCAATTGGATATGGCGTTCGAGTTTTATAGCAGTTTTTGTAAGTGTGCGACAAGAAAAAGAAAAATAAGAAGAAAAAAAAAAACGAAGAAACTGAGCCAATTTTTGAAGTCGCATATCTCGGGAACGCGCGAAGCGATTTCGCTCAAATTTGGAATGTGGAGTGCAGCAGTTGGAGGGCATGTCCACAGCAAAAAATCGTCTTGTTTCATCAAGGAAGCACAGAGCTACGGAGGTGTGAAAATTGCGTTTTCTTGCTTCCTGTCAATATACTCACGGGTGTTACGCGCCGGCTTCTTGGGCCGCACGACACACTACCGTGTGTCTTGATATCCCAGTACAATGGTAAATACTAAGAGTGTACCATGATATAACTATTTTATATCTCAATGTAATCACAGACTGCAGTGTACCAACATTAAGGATTTTAGCAATGCATTTATTCATCCAAAGTAGCTCTCAAGTATAGTCTGTTCATGTTCACCTGAGCCCTCATTTCTTGTTAATAACTCTTGTCACATGGGCGAGCTGCCCAAACATTTAGTAGCGCTGTGAAGCCATTTAAACGCCAGAACTGTTTATCAAAAAAGTGCTTTGATACAGGCAAGAACAAATGAGTTATGAGGCTTTAAAAATATTCCATATAATTAGTATAGACGATTCAGGTTCGCAACAACACGAAAACATGCTTGTTCCAGTACAAAACCATTGGGAGTGAACATATGTTCACCTCTTTGATATTGCTATATTTGTCGGGGGCTCAGGTGAATGGGTACTGACTCCCTACTTGCATAGGGATAATGAGTTAAATGTAACTTTGTTATTTGTTCGTATAGCCTAAAGTGTCACTGTATGCATAGTGTGTGTGTCGATCACACCAACCAACAGACAAAGCTGAATCACTGCATAGTTGTCGTAGAGAACTCTATAGACTGTAAAGACAAAGAAAAATACTGGAAGAAGCAGAATTAAGATGAGCTACTAAAACTTCTTATTGTTTCACACAAATGTACGATATAGCTAAATGCATATTATATTTTGATTCATACACACGTTGATTAAGACATAACAACTATACTCTTAATAATCAGTGTATCCATAGATAATGTCTATGATGCAGCCAGTCACTTGCACGCACTTCTCACACTTACCGGCTTGTCCCATGATGCGGCCAAGAAAGCCGGCGTGCCATACCGTGAATATATTGACAGGAAGAAAGAAAACAGCTTTTTCTTGCGTGCATAGCTCCAAGACCCCTTCTTCAAAGCATATCGTTTTTGCATTATAGCTATCTACAATGTACACACAGCAAATTTGACTAAATTCGCAACAGACATTTGTAAGATATTTCAATTTAAGGTGGCGGTTACCTGGAAGTCGTGGTTTTGAAGCCATTGCAAATGAAGCTATGCATTGCACCACAAATATTCATTTATTGCATTATGTGATTAGTGTTTACGCGATAATTAAAATGGCACTTGCGTGTGCTAAGGCCCATTGCCTTGTAATAAAATGAAATTCATTACTGTTTTGTGAACATTATTAAAGAAGACATTCACTAAAGTAAGTAGAGTAGTTTAGAACCTTTGTTCACTGAGATTCGGGTGGTATGTTAGAGCGTTAGTACAACTTTCTGCATCAGTTTTTCTAGTATACTAGTGAGGGAGACCTCTGTATTTGTGTAAAATAAGTGACTGGTATTTGTAGCAGGGCCGCATGTCGACAAAAAAAGGTTTTTGTACCGCCTGTCAAAGTTACAGCAGGTTTTAGACTATTTTGCGGTGGCCAAAAGGACTTCATAATGCCATAGCTTTGTTTCAGCCTGGCGTAGGCTGGAGCTTTGTTGAACATGCCCTGCTTATGCTACTGAAGAATAGATTCCACGATTTACCTTGCTGTATTGTGCAACAAGCTTTGCGTAAACTGACGCCGAAAGGATTTTTGCATATTTGTACAATTGGTTCTCTAGCGTCGCTGTTCAATCTCCAATGACCATACAGACCAGCATGTAGATAGAGGAAGAGCTGGTCTACAATCTGGTTGTGTTCACTTTAGTGTAGCTCTCCAAATCTGAATTTTAAAAATATCCTTCAAGCTGGAAATTGTGAGGTAACTGCCACCTTAATATCTTTTTTTTCTTCTTACACTGTTTGTAAGCTATGGGGGCTTTGATATATTTTTGCACACTTTGCAAAAATTGTTATAAAATGTAAACGTGTACTTCGGTTGCCTCATTCTTTGACACAAATGAAGAGTGTATAAAGGTGAATTCATGTAGCATGATTGCTGTGAATCTGATGAATATCCAAGGAGTTATGAGCAATTATTCACCAAAAAAGGTCAAACTTCTGTCACGGCTACAGGGTAACCCAAGTATGGAAATAACTTAAAAATTGGTATGTACATAGGCTGATCATCATAGCAGTGCCTTTTGAATAGAGTACAAGGTTATAAAGCAAAAACCAAACAAGTGTAAAATCACAGGATTGAGATACTCTAATAGAGCAGTCACCGTGGGGTAATAGAGTTCTTGTTCATCACACTCCTTTCTGGCTGAGTTGAACAACTGCTGAAGTAACTCTTGTATCATTCCGTAATTCATATTGTGGGGAGTTCAATTCATTCTGTGTGTTCTGGGAGATATTCTGAGAGGTTTCAAGAACAGTTGAATGATATCACATGTACACATAGACCAAATGTTAGGTGGGGTCAGGTGTACTACCATAAAAGAAAACTAATGGCAGTAAAACATAATTACTTTATACAGATGACTTTACAAATCAGACGTATCTATACAACAATATCAGTGATTATAATGTCATGCTTCCTAGTTCTTCCACTCACAGTAAGCATGTGTCTTCTGCCGTTTGCTGAAGTTTAAACAATCCATATCACATATGCTATCATCACATGATATTATAGTCACTAGTGTGATTGTTTTATTGGAATAGTTCATGACTGCTCTATTAGAGTATGTTGATCTTTGGTGTTCTATTGCTTTCTTTCCCTCTTAGATTTTCTGTTCAAGGTTCAACCTTAGGGGGTCTCAAGATCCCAAAGACCCCACTGGATCTACCCTGAAATGTGAAGTAAAGCTTGGACTTGGAAATGAAGGTAGTTTGCTGTTTTATTGTATGAAGAAGGTCGCAGGTTCTTTTGTATTGCTGTTTTAATTGACAATAGACACCTGGCACTACATCACATACATATAGCACAGGGCATGGCACTAAATGGATTTATCTGTTAGTGTATTCACGGATTTAGTTTATTTATGGATATTAAAGTAAGTACTGAAGTCACTTTATAAGCTTGCATTTTGATTTTCTGTGCTTACTTGCGCACCAACAATCGAGGCTCTCCTGTCATTGCACTAACATTCAGCCTCAGTAATGGCTTGTAGGTTATTGATAATCACATTACCCAATATAAATACACATGCCTGTAGTTTCCCACACTTGCAGATGAGTCACCCAAGTGGAATATAACATGGGCACCTGACGTATACGCACTTGCACTCTTGCGCTTGTGTGTATATATCAGACAAATCACTCATGTTACATACTTGAGGGTCAATATCCAGTGTGAAGCCATTACAGTCACGATGCTGTAGAACTGTAACTGTTGTGGTGTACAATAGTTCCCACTGGGTTTGTGAACTTAGGAAGGTTTTGATAGTGTCAGCAAAATTCTGGAAATATTATAAAATATTACAAAATATGGTTTATGTGATTGGCTTACTAAGAGTGAACTAGCCATTGCAGCTGTTACCCTAATCTCTTTCATAGGATCATGTGAATCACTGGCAAATGATTCAGCTGGTTTAAAATAGTCAGTGTAGAAGACCTGTTAAACAGCTACAAAATAAAATTAGTTTAGCAATATGTTAATACCTCAAGCAAAGGAAGAACTCCTTCCATTATGTAAACAAGTAGACCTGGTATTATTTCACCATTTTTATTGGTTACATGAGGGATGTCTACTGCTGTAGTCTTTGCAGTAATTCTACTGCCCAAGTGGTCCTTTGAAGAACTCAATTTAACAAATTCTGATGTCAGACTTTGTTGTACTACTCGTTTTTCATTGTCATCTTTTAAACATCTCAAAGCTCTGACAGTGCCATTCAATACATCACTAATTTGCTCCAAGTAGCTCCACATTTTCCTATCACAGAAAGTTCACATAGCAAGGCAGTACTTAAGACATTAATGATGGAGTTCAAACATGAATGCCTTGAAAGTATTGTTAGTCTAAACATGTGGTCTCAGATAACTCTTGAGTACTATATATAACAGAGTTTTACTAACACAGCATACACACCCATCATGATAGAGAATGATAGAGCCACTCTTTGTTTTCTCAACTCCTGAGTTCATGTATACCCAAAGCAAAAAACATGCATATGGCTTTTTCCAAAGTGGTTGAAGCTCATCTGAAGACAGCATCTACATTGTAAAGATTCAGTGGTTAACTGTAGCTGATATGCATGTACAAACATACCTCAAGGAGCTCACTAATGCTGATCACACTCTGACATGTAGACTCCATGAATAAGTTGTCTTTTTCACACAAGGTAGCAAGAAGATCAAATATACTCAGCATCATTAGTGCTTGAAGTTCATCATTGGCAAGTGCATTTATCCTAAAATTCATATATAGCAAAGTGTTTTTACTACTCATTTTGAAACAGCTGATATACTTAGTCACTGGGTAAGGGGATAACCTGTGATAATATATTCTCTTAGCTTGCACACCTGGTATTGTGCACAAGAAAATAAACCCGAACACTCCAAAACGGACTTGTTTCTTAGTAATTGCATTAAGGTTGCAATTACACAAAATGATCGGGACAATTCTATCAGACTATGAAACAAAAATTTAATTCTGTTGTTATAGAGGTTATCCGTTTGACGTCACCCTAAATATTTTCTGTATAACTACAGGTTATCTTCGTGAATGCGTAAGGCAAGAGTGAGTTACAAGCCGAAGAATGCTAGTGAAAACAAGAAAGCTGTGGTGCATTTGTTATGTTATTCGTTGCTTAGTAATATCGCTTTGCAGCAGGGCCATTAAACTCCAGCTGCTTGCTGGCTTGTACTGCTGAGTTAACACAGTCCCTTTTATTCCTGCTCCTCAGTTGGCTATTAATATAAGTAACTCATTCGATGCAGTGATTTCCCCCAAGTCTTTCTTGAATTGTGTAAAATTGCAAAAAGTTTCATTTTCTTGCATGGGTCCATTGATTTTTGCCTCAAAAACATGGTGTCTAGTAACTGTTACTAACTTAAAATGACGTAAACAGATAACCTCTATTAGTTATCAATATGGTGTACAATGTGCAATGCTTGCACTCATAAACAAATAATGTACAATAGAACACAGTAAAGGTACCTATTGGACACGTTATCTTCTTCTAGTCCAAGTAAATGTCCAGGAAAGCTCCGGTAATATTGAATAAAATGTTTTATCATGTAGTCTTTGTTACGCTTCAAAGGAAGGTTTAATTCTTTCACCTACATGCAAGCACAAGTATAATATGCATAGAGCAATTTTGAAATAATTAATTCAGCAAACCTTCACCATAGCTTGCAACAATTCAAACACTTCACTGCATGGACAAATGTCACGGTCAATATAGAACACTTTTATTGATTTAAAAAGTTGTTCAATTTGTGTTTCTTTTATTTTCAGACACAGTTCATGTCCTTCAGTCAAGACCTACAACAACAAAAAACAAATTCAAACTTTTGCACATACATTAAAATAGGGCCATACCTCAGTCAATAAACTGGCCATTTCAGGAATAGCAATAGTTACGTTTAGCAGGCTGTCCACATATTTGAACAATTTCTCTCTAATTTTAGTATTTTGTCTAAGTGTATTTAACATGTAATAAAGTTTGCTACAATATACGTACATGTATTACATACACTACCTGGCTAGCAGTCTCAAAAATTGCAAACATTTACTGATAGTAGCTTTCTTTTGCTGATTATCAAACACATCTGTTTCACTGACAGTTGCATTAGTTGCCAACAGAAGACTCAGTATATTCCCAAACATTCCTACATATAATGTACATATACATCATTATTAAGTTTTGCAAAACTGTGCTTACCTGTGTTGTACAATATTCTCTGATTTTGTTCATCAGGCTCGCTTTGATCTCCATCCATGTGACATAAACTACATATGATATGTCAATCAGTTATCTTATGTGAAGACACAGTTATAATGTAAATGCCACATGCCTTATGGCAGGGTGTTTACAAGCTAAATGATTGTTAGCTGTCCTGTGATAGTAAATGAATGTCACACAAATGACCATCAGGACAGCTGTATATCATACAGTACAGTAGTACTGCACAGTAGGGATCAAGAAGGTTTGGGCTTTCCTACTCAAAAGTATCACCCAAAAACCAGCCACACTACTTCTTCACGCCAGCTTGGCACAATTGCTTAGTCATAATCAAATCCAAAATGTCTTCAGAGTGACCCTAAACCCTTCTAAAAAATAATTTAAAAAAAAATTCTATTTAACTGAATTTTCTACTAACTGACGTTTAACTACATAACTGATGCCTCCAGCCAAGCATAACTCAACTATGGTTAAAGCTGCAGAACTTATTTCTTCACTGTTCAATGCTACTTGGGCATGAAATGTGCCTGCATGCAAGGATCATTATTATAATAATGTCTGGCCAGTATCGTTCTTTCCATACCAGTGATGTTACAAAACGTAAACAAATAAGTGTAAGGAAAAACTACATTTAGTCATATACTGTATAGCTGGAAATTTTGGAGGGACGAAACTTTCATGAATTTCGCGAGTAATGAAAGCTTCATGAAAATATAATCATTAAATGTTTGAGGTTGCACATATAGCTATTACCTTTCCAAAATGGTATTCTAGGTTTTCGTGAATTAAAAAATGTGAAAATCATTTTCACGAAAGCTTCATTCCTCAAAAATTTCCCACTATACAGTACAGAGTATAGACATTACTGAAGTAGGGATTAAATGTTCACTAGTACAGCTGCAGGTTTAGATGACCTCCCTTGTTTCATTGCTTTCTTTGTTTCTATGATCTCTACTCAAATTCAAAATAATTTCCTAATTTTTCCTTACTGTTACTGGTTATACCTTTACTGTGTTAGCTGTGGAGAATGTGCTCAAATACTCATCTCACCCATATTTCAAACTGACACAAAGCAATCACATCTGAGTAGCCTGTACGTTATACAAGCTCTATAGAGCCCTCGAACTTAAAACCTTTTGCTCATATGCCAGATAGATACTGATACAGATACACAATTTTAACATGTATGTTCTACAGTTGGTCTTCAAGCTGCAAAGCACACCTGGTGAGTAAACCCATTTTATAACTGTTTTAAAGGGATGCATCCTTCTGTAAAAGTCCTAAATAGTAAGACCAAGAACAGTGAAACAATGTTGAAGACTGATTTTTTTAACATGCTAATATGGCATATATCAATGATTATGATTCATGTATCAATGTGAGTTGAACATCTCACTCTATTGTATACCTTATCAATTGATCTAAAACACTGAGTAGTTGTTGGTGTTGTTCTTCATGATCATGAGCACCTACTGCAGTAAGATGATGTAGTGTAGGGTGTAGTTGTGTGGTTATCATATGAAATACTTTCTCTGATTTTGAAGTAATTAGTAACTACACGAAAAAAAAACAAATAAAAGTTTTAACATCAAGTACCTACAACTAACCTGTGCCTGACTTGCATTTTCAAACAATTCTTCTTCAACAGAGTAAATTCTTCCCAACAAATGAAGAGACTCACACAATAACTCTTCATTCTGGTACTGTGACAAGTCCTATGACATGATACAACAGTTACACATGACACAAGAACATATAAAATAATGTTAGTGTTAATTAATAATGCAATAATTGATTGGCTTACAATCAGTATCTCTGAAAGCTCTTGGCTATCACAATCCAAGCAACAATAAAACAGAATTTGTTCCAACCTGTCCACAGCTAATTTCATTAACCTACATAACGATGGGATCACATGATACAGATACATGTGCTTATTAACATTACCAAACATGTTCATGAATTTGAAGTTCACTAGCACGACACTTCCACAATAGTCGCAGAGCTGTAGGAGGACCTGGCATATCATCTCTATTAACCTACACACATAGACACACTATGGAATATTACATGTAAAAAGCACACATTAAGACACACGGTAGTATGTTGTGCAGCCAAGAAAATAATGACAGGAAGAAAGAAAATGCATTTTTCACACATGCATAACTCCATGGTCCTTTTTCAGAAGTACATGATTTGTGCATTATTGCTGCCTGCCACTTTTAGCACCTTAGCTGCAAGCCCTCACAGTTAGACTTAATTTCTTCATCTTTTCACACACTTTAGTACAAAATGCACATTCATAACTCAATTGCTGTGAACTTTGGTATACATTAAGAATGTATTGAGGTGAATTCATGTATGTACTATACCAAGTTTTGATAAACATTCACAGAGTTATGGACAATTCTTTGTGTTAGAAAAAACAACAACAGATTTTTGTCACACCTGCAGGGTAAATTGCTTATGAGAATAGCTTGAAAATCCATTTGTGTATAGGTTAACTATCATATCTCAGACCTTTGTGGTTTAGAATAAATCGCAGTGACAGCTAGAATTAAAGGTGAAAATCCAGCATAATGTCATGGGGTCAACAGTCACTGAGTAGCAAAAAGTGCACAAATAATGTTTAAAAAAGCTCGAATCAGGTTCCTTCATACCTAACTTCCAAACTCTTAACCACTAAACCACTGTTGTCAGTTGCTCAGCTCACTTAATTTCTGTTTAATCTGTACTCAATACTAAAATTTCATAGTCAAGATACATGGTAATGTGTTGTACGGCCAAGAAAGCCAGCAAACCACACTATGTGTATATTGGCAGGAATAAAGAAAACATGTGTTTCATGCATGCATAGCTTCATGGTCCTTCTCAAAAGCACACACTTTTTTCATTATAGCTGCCTGCCACCTTCGACATCTCACATTCCAAGATCACCTTATGCATTCGTGAAATACAAGCCCTCAAATTTAGGTTTAATTTCTTTGGTTTTCACTCAGTTTTTCTAGGGGTTTAATTTTTTTTCCTTTGTACATATTACAAAAAAACAGTATAAAATGCACATCTTGATTGCTGTGAAATTTCTCATACATTAAGGATGTATTGAGGTGAATTTATGCAGCAAGTCTGGAGGGAATTGATAAATATTAAAGGACTTATGGATGATTTTATTAATGATTTTTTTGTCATGTCTGCAGCAGGATAATCCACCTAAGGGAATAATTTGAAAACTGGTCTGTGTATAGGTTAACCATCATAGCTCTAACCTTTTGTGGTTTAAAAGAAATTGCAGTGAGAGCTCAGTACAGATTTACAAGGAAGTAAGTAACAAATATTTAAATAAAATCTTATTCTTATAACTAAATACTATACTTCAAAGATTCACACACCCCAAGCTTTGACACAAGCAGCTGAAAGCCAGCTTTTACATTCTGTTTCTCATGAAGAGCAAACTTGCTTGCTGCTTTCTTTACTGGACGTGTAGAACCAGCATCTTGTAGATTCTTATACAGAGTCAGATCTTCATCTTGTTCCTCTAATTTCTGATTAGGATCAATTGCTCCCCTTAGCTGTTTGTAATCACATACGAATTGCTGAGAAATGAAACGGTGATGATGTACTTTAGTAAACACAAATTAATTGGCTAACCTGTAATCTCAAATGGAATTGATAACTAAATAATAAGTCAACTATTCTCAGTGCTCTCACTTTTACAGCAAACAAAAACTTGTTCTCATTGTTATTTTCAAATCTCTTTTGCTGTAAGATGCAAAAGATATCATTTCAACTAATACTTTATGCACTAGTAAACCTCTTACATCAGTTTCAAATGATGTTTCTATATTAGATGGTTTATCAGTTTTCCCATCCAGGAGTTTCAATAATGGTTTCATCAGAACATTGACATCATTAATGCCAGCATAATAGCCATGTTTGATCAGCAAGTGTAGGAGCTCCAGCACCTTAAGATGAACCAATATTTGCTCACATCAACTTTAATGCAAATGAGACTTACCCCACGGGTTAATATGTTCATATCAGTATCAGAAGTGACTATAGACTGTGATAAATATTATTGTTATCTATCAAAAGTGTACATGTTAGTCAGTCACCTCATGTTCACTGAGATATGTCAGCATCCACTTCTTTAAAAGTACAAACTGTACATTTTCCACTTCAGATATGTTTTGCTTCTTTGTAGATGTTTCTTTTGTGATATCTTTATAAATCTACATGCAAGCATAATTATGTAAGTATACATGGTGGGGGGGCTAGTTGACACACTTGTGTATATAAGCCTCTCGTAAACCTGGTAAGAATTTAATGAACATGTGCTCAGCATGAAATAAAACAATTTAAACAAATAAAATAGAGTAGAGCCTCCTCTTGGTACAAAAGTTAGTATTTGTACCACTTCCTAGATCAGTCTGAGATCCATTCATAGCTAATATAATTAAATTTTGAGGGCTGTACTAATGTATACTACTTTAGACACAATGTCAGACAGTGAAGCAACTATCTCACCTTGCTTGTAATTGTTGTTTGGCACTTATGACCATGCATGCTTGTGTGTGTTCACTATAAGTTACGTAAGGTATTGTAGTATGACTGATTACATCATTCACATGATCCACAATATAAATTATCAGGCTTTATAGCCCCACTGTTGATGGCACTGCTATTTGATAAATAATTGTTTTGCACTGATGCATGGTAGCTATTCTAATGTAATGAGATGACTCGTGCATGTTGTGTCATTACAACCCACTTGGGTATAATACTTGAACAGAAAACCATAGGTTTTCATGTAGCATTATTTGCTCTTCAGCTGCTTGTCCAGTGTTCACTACAAATTGTAATGCCTGAGGCTCGAATTGTAAAGTAATGTAAACTATACTAATTTCTCAGAACAAAGACCAGAAGGGGAGATTGGCTAAGTTCACTTCAAGGACTGCAATTTTAACCATCAGAGTCATCTTACAAGCCCAAAGCATAGAATAGCTAGCTATATAATATAATATTATTTAAAGTTACTTTCAACAGTATTTTGGCCACAACTAGCAGTCTCACTTCTAGTTCTTTGATGCTGGTGGTTAGTAGATAATACATCAGAATTATTGTTGCTCCACAACACTACTGTAGAGTATACTTTAATTGACTGTTCTATTAGAATGTATGACTGCTCTATTAGAGTAAATCAATCTGGGACGTGTTGTGATAGTATTTCACTTGTTAAACCCGTGACATCAACTGCAGAAAAATCTGTTTCACGAGTTTTGCATTATATATTTAAACTGCTGCAATTTGCCAAGCAGCTACCAAAGGTATGTATACTATATCTAACAAGGTATACTTTGTATGTACTCTCAATTCGAGCTCTGCTACACATTTACCTTTTAGTCTTGCTAACTCTTACTGCATTGTCATTACAACCCACCTGGATATGACACCTGGACAAAAATTGTTGTGCAGTGTTAATTATTTCTCTGAGCTGCTAGTTTTCTTGTTCAGTCTATAAGTCAAGGTTTTTTTTATTAAAACAAGAACAAGCAATTAGTACTGACTTCATGGAATACGTGTTTGTGGACACTTTCATTGCAGACATACATTAATTTATATGGGGTCAGATTCATTGCCTCACGCTAAGGCATTCAGTAACTATTATTGAGTCGAGAAGAAGGATCTCAACACTGCTAAAATAAGGCCATATATGTGACTGGATCTACGAAAACCGTTCTTATCGCCCAAGACAGGAAGTTTGATTTTTTCACACAAACACAAAGCTTAATGAATGCACTATCAAGTTTCACTGCCACAGTCGACCAGAGTAAAGTGGTCTGCTTTTGCTGGCTGCTTTTCTAGAGCACAGTGGCGAGCCGTACGAGTGGTCTGGGGTCTTGATGGAGCCCTGGCCAACCAGGAGATGGCTGTGTGTGGCTGTACAGCTCTGTGGTGTTGGACAACGACCTGTGCTGTAAATTTCCTTTCATTTTAGCCAGTTCTGAGCCCTGAGTGGCCTATAACTTGGCCTAATTCATCCCAGCACGTCTCTTTTCAATTTTTGAACACCATCTTGCCCGCCTTCCAGGGCCCCCGCCTCCCACCCTTCTGGAGCTCGCCTGATACAGACAACCTCGGTTTAAAAACTATCTAAAATGGCGGGAAACTTAGCTGTTGACTACTTCTTCAGTGGATGATCAGGAAGGTAAGAAATTGTTGTGAAACGTGTGAAAATTTGGTATGCGTAGCTACCACCATTGGCCAGCTACAACACACAGAATATTTAAAACCGACGTTTCTCGATACTTTTAAATGGGCGATAAGACCGGTTTTCCCAGAGACAGTCACATATTTTGTTTACGATGACTTGAAATTGTTGGCTGGTGTCACAAACTGGGTTATCATCACAGACCCAGTTGATCTACTAAACAAGAACCGATCAGGTTTAATTAATGTATAAAGGTGTGCACTAATTAAACCTAGATTTCAGGCACTATTAATTGGCTCTGTGTCAAAACAAAGAATTAGAGGTAAATGTGTAGACTCAGGCAATATATACAAACAAGATGTAACACAGGCAAGCTTTATTCATATGCATTCTCATACGCAAAACTGGGCATAAATGCCGTAGCTGTTAACATTAAATTTTCCTCAATGAATGATTATTAAAACGTAGTAAGAATTTTATACTGATGATAACAAGATACTATGATCATTGCATGTGCTCTAATGCAATGTAGGTCAGACCCAGATATTTTATAATCTGGGTTGGATCTGGTTGATCCATGATCTGGATGACCCTGAACCTGGTTTAGCCCACATATGCTTTTAAAATGTTTCTAACAAGCTTCTACAGTATTGCAAAATTTTTTAATGACTACCTGACTAAATAATCAACTAACTGGTGCCTCAGACAGGCATAACTTGAGAGTTGATTGTTATGGATAGATGCCACTTGGTCTGCTTTTTCACATAGCACAGAAGATATAAAGTAAGCACTTACCTTTATCCTTTTTTGTGTCTTGCTTTTCTTCTAGCACAAAGGTATTAATCTGTTGGGAATACTTCAATGGCTGTATCCGTGATTCTTACGCTATACATACTAGAGTTGACCTGAGTCAACTGATTACAGATGTGCTTTGTCCACAGAACACAGCTAAAGCAAATTGGCCTATCTTAACATGTTTAGTGATGTAATGCATAGTCTAATACATCTGGCTTCCTTTGTAACATATGAGTTCACAATTGATAGATCACATTAACAAACAAAACTAGGGATTTTCAAATGCTAGTAGACATTACACCAATGAAAACAACTCAATCATCCCAGCCAGTAAGAACCTCATGAATTCGATGATGGATAGCAGCAGATAACGTTTCTCCTACGTTTGTTGATATGAACAGACAAAAACTCAGGATATACAGAGATTACTAAGTTCCACAATTGATTGTCACTACCAAGCTGACTCGTGAGAGGAAGGTTACCAGTGTGTCTAGCATGTCAAACTATGGCGAAATAAGTATTATTAAGTTATTTTGTGTGCATATGGGTTTTTAGTATGTTGTGTAGCGAGGGTTAATTGTAGGTATTGGCTCACTTTGGTGTATTGCACTTATATACACACCTCCTTCTCAGTCATTGGAAGTTTACTGTTGATAAGCCCCTTGGCTTTGCCTTGGGATTTATCAACAGTAAACTTCCTCTGACTTCGGAGTTGGGATGTATATAAGTAAGCACACACATGCACGCACACACACACACGTGTATATGCACGCATGCATACATACATACATTCAAAACAAACTTACAAACAAAGGAAAACGATCTTCAAGGACTGTTCTTTTCTTTTCAACATACATCACTATCCAATAAGAACACAGAGTAAATAACAACTCATTATCAACACATATACCTATTATTATCTGTGCATACATGTAACGAATCATCGGGTGTAGCTTATCATCTTGAAGACCACAGACTGCCATTTCAAGGGTAATGTATTCCTAAAGATTAAGTAAACATTTGTGGCAGCTACATTTTCATGAACCTATGCAAACTATACCAGTTTACCTCTACACTTAACCTGTGGCTTAGAATGATTTTTTAGACAGTGTATCGCACATACTATCGGTTTGTATACCGAATTGAAGGTGTAATATGGTAAAATATAAATTGTGCATAACAACTTACTCCATCAAGGACTTTAATTGCTGCATCATTTTCCTACATATGTATGAAGATGAAGCATATGCTACAATGAACAATGCACAACAAACCTGGCAAATTTTTGAAAAGACTTCCAGCTGCCCTATCAAGTACCAATATGCTGAATTATCTTTCAGTTCGTTGTTACTCTAAAAAATTAATAAAGGTTGTACGTGCTTAAAGCAGGTAAAAGTGTATAAGACTGCATATTTAATTTCTATAAAGCAAAACAACATCTGTAGTACTAATTTGGCCACATCAAGACACATGGTAGTGTGTCGTGTGGCCCAAGAAGCCGGCGCGCCACACCATGAGTATATTAACAGGAAGAAAGAAAACACAATTTTCACACCTATGTAGCTCTGTGATCCCTTATCCGATTGGAACCAAATTTGCTAGAGAAGTGCTGGCCAGTTAGGGGAGCGATATCGCTCCAGCCATTTCCGAGATACAAGCGAACAAAATTTCATTTTAATTTCTCGTTTTTTTTTCTTCTTCTTCATCATCTTTATTTCGCACACTTTGCAAAATCTGCCATACAACACGAATGTGTGCTCGTATTGGGCTGAAATTTGGCACACTTAAAGGGCTCATTAAGGCGGATCTCAGTACCAACTTTGGTAGGAATCCGTTGAACATTCACGGAGTTATGACCAATTATTTGTGTAAAATAAGGTGGAAGGTCTGTCATGCCTACAGAGTAAACCCCTTGGAAGAATGAGTTGAAAATTGATATGTAGATGGAGTAACCATCGTAGGAGTGCCTTTTTGTGGTTTGAAAGGAATCGAGATAAAGACCATGGAGATATGACACAAAACCCAACCTGTGTCAAAATTACGCGATCGATTTTTATGAATAAAAAAACTATTAGTTTTCACGTCTACCAGGCAAACCTCTTAGAGCAATGAGCTGAAAATCAGTATGTAGCTGGAACAATCATCATAGAAAGTCCTTGCAGTAGTACAGAAGAATCGGATTACAAACCACTGAGTTATGATTCGAAAGGAAACTACGTGTAGCAAATGCGAGATCGAGATACTCTAATAGAACAGTCACCCTAATAGAGCATTCAGCTACGTTTATAACTTACTCCATTATAGAATTATATTACATTGCAAGTTATTCTGTAGGAAATTCAGCTACAAACACTTAATCTGATAGACAATTCAGCTACAAACAGTTAATCTGATAGCTAGAAGAAGTTACCTTGTAGAGAGTTCAGCTACAAACAAATCACCCCGCAGAGAGTTCAGCTAGAAACAAGTCATCCTGTAGAGAGATCAGCTAGAAGGATCACCTTGTAGAGAGTTCAGCTACAAACAAATCACCTGTAGAGAGTTCAGCTAGAAGAAGTCACCTTGTAGAGAGTTCAGCTACAAAGAAACCACCATGTAGATAGTTTAGCTGCAAACAAGTCACCTGTAGAGAGTTCAACTAGAAACAAGTCACCCTGTAGAGAGATTAGCTAGAAACAAGTCACCCTGTAGAGAGTTCAGCTAGAAGAAGTCACATTGTAGAGAGTTCAGCTACAAAGAAACTACCATGTAGAGAGTTCAGCTGCAAACAAATAGAATTCAGCTACAAACAAATCGCCCTGTAGAAAGATCAGCTAGAAGAAGTTACCTTGTAGAGAGTTCAGCTACAAACAAACCAGCCTGTAGAGAGTTCAGCTAGAAACAAGTCATCCTGTAGAGAGATCAGCTAGAAGGATCACCTTGTAGAGAGTTCAGCTACAAACAAATCAACCTGCAGATACATGTAGTTTAGCTACAAACAAGTCATCCTGTAGAGAGATCAGCTAGAAGGATCACCCTGTAGTGAGTTCAGCTACAAAAACAAATCACCCTTTAGAGACAAAGTAACCCTGTAGAGAGATCAGTAAGAAACAGATCACCTTGTAGAGAGTTCAGCTACAAACAAATCAACCTGTAGAGAGTTCAAATCAACCTGTAGAGAGTTTAGTTACAAACAAATCAACCTGTAGAGAGTTCAACTACAAACAGATAACCCTGCAGAGAGTTCAGCTAGAAACAAGTCACCCTGTAGAGAGAATCCTGTAGAGAGTTCATCTACAAGCAAATAACCCTGTAGAATTCAGCTACATTTCAAGTCACCCAGTAGAGAGATCAGCTGCAAACCAGTTATCTGTAGGGAATAATTGACATGTAATAAATGTATGGATTATATATATAATTTGTACATTTACTGATAAAATCTGAATTAGTTAAAGTATTAAAAATCTCCTTCATCTTTTTCTTTTTCCTGTGGTAAAGAAAAAAAGATAGGTTAAATAAGCCCTAAATCCGGCCATAGGCTGGCTTTGGGGTATACAAATACAAAAAGAAGTGAAATCTAATCCAAAACAGCCAAGCTGTAAAAAAAGAGTGTGGCCCTCAGAAAGGCTATGGTGAAAAAAGATATGAAATCCAAGGTGGTGGCCAAGAAATGGCTGTGATGGTAGATTAATGGTAAAATTTTAATAACGACAATTCAGGTGAATTTTATGCCAAGACTAAGTGGCACCAAATTCACCTGAATTGTCATTATTAAAATTTTTACCATTAACCTACCATCACAGCCATTTCTTGGCTGCCACCTTGGATTTCATATCTTTTTTCACCATAGCCTTTCTAAGGGCTGCACTCTTTTTTTACAGCTTGGCTGTTTTGGATCAGATAGTATTAGTCTGTACACTTGTATATCTCTTAACAAAATATTTAGTATAAAGAAAATAAACTGGGGAGCACAGAACACAGTGAGTTAGTATGTGAGTGAATTAGTAAGTAAGCGAGCAAGTGCGTGGGTGGGTGAGTAAGCGAGTGAGTGCATGTGTGAGTGAATTAGTAAGGGAGTGAGTGAGTTATTAATTGTTTAGTAACAGAACAAACATATATAACAGGTTTGTTGAAAATAAACACAAGTAATTCTTAGATCTAATCTGGTAGCCAGAGATGGTTGCAAGAATTATGTGACGATTTAAGCCTATAAAGTACCTTCTCATCCCTCCACCAGGATGTAAGAACCCATATAAGTCCATGCAGTTCAACTTTAAAAGCAGAAATCCTAGATGTGTTAAATGAACAGTGTTGAACAGTTTCATCTTTAGTAAAAGCTTAGTATTTGTATATAGCTGTTTTGGCTGATGAGTTACCACTTTTTAACATGTCAACATATCAGGACACACAATAGTGTGTCATGCAGCCAAGGAAAGCCAATGCATCCAGGCACACAATAGACAAGTGTGTATTTTACAGGAGCCAAGAAAAAGCAATTCCCATACATTTGTACCTTAGTAATAGCTGAACAGAAGTCCTTCAAATTTTCTTCGCATTTTTCTTCATCTTCCATGTTAATTTCTTTTTGCACCACTTACAAAAATTGCCATAATGCGCACAAGATTCTTTTCAAATTTGGAGAGTATAAAGAGCACATTTGTCTTCCAATTTGTGAACAGACTGGTAAAGTGGCAAAACTTTCAAGCAATTTTCAAAATTATAAGTGCAATTTTTTGTTATGCCTATAAGGTAAACTTCTAACAGAAATAGGTTAAAACTAGTTATGCCAATAGGCTGACCATCATAGTGCAAACCTTTTGTGATTTGAAAGTTCTGAGGGTATTAGCTAAGGAGATATAAAGCAAAATCCAAACATTTGAAACAAAGCGCAATCGAGATACTCTAATAGAACAGTCACCAAGAAGCTTTTTTAAGAATGTGAGTAAAAACGCCAGAAAAAATTGTTCAAACT
Source organism: Dysidea avara (assembly GCF_963678975.1). Classification (NCBI taxonomy): domain Eukaryota; kingdom Metazoa; phylum Porifera; class Demospongiae; order Dictyoceratida; family Dysideidae; genus Dysidea; species Dysidea avara. The sequence continues at coordinate 2,438,025 of NC_089281.1, forward strand.
AGGGTCCTCCACACCTAGATGCTTATTTACTTTACCACTCTGCCACTGCTGTCATTGTTCATCTCTCCTAATTTCTACCTTATAAATGGAAGTTGTAGTGTACTACACCAGAATTATTATAAATTCATAGATCTATCCATAGAAACAAACATTTTATATGCATTGTATTAGAAGTGCCCAGAAAATGTGTGCTTTATTAGACTACTACAAAAAAAGATATTAATATGTATACCTAACATGCATTAGAGTCACACACTTGAGATACTCTAATAGAGCAGTCAGGCTTGCTGCGATTTGTTGTCATGTCCACTGGCTAAACCACTATATAAACTAGACAAATTTTGTCAGGTAACTATCAAGGTACAAATCTTCAGTAATGTAATACAAATCTGTTTAATTATCAATGTGAAAACCAATCATACATGCATGTAACAAGCACATTTAGAGGTCTCTTTATAGAGCAGTCATATATATACACACACATGTGACGTTCATCAACTAATATGAAGTAAAATTAGTACAAATGTCTCTTAAAATCTAGTTTTTCTGTAAAAAAATAAAAAAGATAGACAAAAGCCATCTTATACAAATACAAAAAAGAAAATATCTAATCCAAAACAGCCAAGCTGTTAAAAATGGTGCAGTCTTCCAAAAATAAGCTAGTATGAAAAAGATGTGATATCAAGGTGGTGATCAAAAAATGGCTGCAATGACTTTGTGCTGGTATTATCCTGCACGACTTCTCTTTTTGTACAAGCACAATCAATTTTGTACTATCCCCATGTGCATGTATATGTGTTCACCCATCAACAATACCATAGAAATTATATACTACCTTCCCAGGATTGCGTACTGCCAGATTTTAAAGGAACAATCTGTGTTGCACTCGTTAACACTTTTCCTTTGTAGTCTGTTCAGAATAGTATTGGGGCTCTACAGCATCATATCTGCTAACCTCTACAATTCCAATGGCTAGAGGACAGATCCTGATCAGCTAAGTATCAAAGCCAGTAAATTGGCACGAGTTGAGTGGTACAACAGTGGTATCTGCTTCGTGTTGCTCGGAAGGTGTTTGGGGCTCTCAGCTCTTTTTAAATGGCTAAAGATGTCAATCTCTATGATGCTGTTGGTTGAGTGGATATGGATGGACTTGTAGCCTGATTTTCTGAGTCATTACTCAATAAAATACAGTGGCAAAATATCACAAAGTTTGGGCATTTTATGATGCTCATGCTGTATTTCAAGCATTTTTCTGGTAATTCAGTCTAATGAGAGGTGTTCTAGTGTTTTTCTGGCAATTCAATCTTTTACTGTCTAATGTTGAAGAGGTTAAATCCTTTGCATTACTAAAAATTCCAGGAGGTAGCCAGCTATGTTTACGATAACTAATGGATGACCATATATTGAAGAACAACGTGGAGTGGCATGTTGATAAGTGTTAATGAAGTCAGTATGCAATCCTGGGTACGTAGTATATACTATCTATGGTAATACCAAGTATACAATACTTATAATAACTATACCGCCGCAAAGATATCTGAGAGGAATCGCCATCTAGGATGTTCAGATGTACTAAACTGTAATTCTCTCAAAGGTCCTTTATCAGATGGATGAATATCAGAGGTTTCATGAACTTTATATCTGTAGAATAGCTCCTAACACAATGATGTATAGTATCACCACTTGTCACTGTGCACAACTTTACCTGTCCATGTTGCTTCACTAGCATTTCAGTGACAATATCTATAAAAAATAAAATTGTGGAACAGTAAATCAACAATTAACATAAAGTATTTAACACTGATCCATAAATACCTTGGTTTCTGGGGAGTGGGCGACCATCACAAACACTCAAGGTAGACAAATAGAAAAAGGAGAAAGAATACTGCAAAAAACACACCGTAGTAATTTGATAACAATAATTAACAACAGTGTTAATTTACAGTACTTGAAATGAGACACAATTTAGTGCAGCTTTAGTACTCATAATAACAGAATCATTCCTGCCAATGCATATATACACAGACCAAAGAACCAGAACCCAGCTGATATCCATCATGGTGAATTGGCAGTATTAATGGAGTATACAGTTGAGTTCAGCAGTGCCCTTGTAAGGATGGATTCAGACTTTTAAAAGAACTCTCCATTTTAAGGTATGGTAATTGTAGCTACAGTCTACCTATTATCTGCCTACTAGAAAAAGTCCTACAGCAAAAAAATTGTGTATGTTACTATTTAGGCCTTTTAAACAGTAACTGTTCTTTTAAAAAATTAGGAATTTTAAGCTGGGTTAGGGATCAAAGAGCAAAAAAGCAGGGAAACAAGGAAACAGCTGAAAGTTGTGAAACAAGGAAGGTTTCCTATACCTGCAGATATACTAGTAGACATGTAATCCCTAATTCAGTCATGGTCAGGTATAGGCAACCTTCCTTGTTTCACAACTTTCAGCTGTTGCCTTGTTTCCCTGCTTTTTTGCTCTTTGATCCCTAACCCAGCTTAAAATTCCTAATTTTTCCTTCTACTTGTTTGTTTACTTTTTTAATAACACAATTATGACTACTGAATCCACGTGTACCACATTAAAAGAAAAAATGGTGCCAGGCATTCCATAAAATAGTTTTGTGTCCAAACAAACACCCCAATAATCAATTACACACTGAAAAGTGAGGTGGCCATTACGTTTCATTTGTAGCTATGCTCCGCTCATTGCACAGCGTGTACAAATGAAGAACAGTACAAGAAACTTCCTTGCAATGAATCCAGTCGCTACAGAAATGCGGGCGAAAAGCATGACACAGCCAGAGGGAAGCCGTATCATGCTATCGCAAATCTACACCTTGTGTTGTCAGCGAAAAGAACTGGAACACAAAAGAGGACAAAGGTAAGTCCATGATACGTGTATTGTATGTACTGTAGTTGGCAAAAAACATGTCTCGGGATGAAACGATGTTGAACAGTGAAAACATCAAGCCTGTAGCCTTACTCATTGTCGAGTTATGCTTGGCTGAAGGCATCAGTTAGTTAGTTAGTCAGAATAAAACTCTGTTAAATAGAAAATTTTTAAAATTCCTTAGAAACTTGTTGAAAGGGTTTGGGGTCACTCTGAAGGCATTTTTGGGCTTGGCTATGCCTAACCAATACTGCCAAGCTGTTATGAAGGAAATTTGAGGTTGCTTTAAGGGTAATATTTTTGGGTAAGAAAGCCCAAAACTGCATGATCCCTAATATACAGTACTACCATACTGTATGATAGTAGCACAATGCAAAAATTGTGCACTTTTTCATAAAAGCATGAAATTTTCCATGTAAGTAGTACTTCCCATGACATAATTTTTTTGATATAGTACCATCACAGATTTGACCTTTGGTGACCTTTATGGCCATTTTTGCCTAGAAATTTGATCATTTCTGTTTTTATCTCCCTGAGGCATTAATTAACTCATTAAACATGGTACTAATATAAAGATCTTGTTGAACGAAACAACTTAATTTTTATTTGAGGTGATTTCATTCCGAAGTTATGATCATTTATATTATTCATGAATTTTGAGATAATTTATCTCCCCATGGGTAATGTACACCCCAAGGGCAGGTAAACTCAGAGAATTTCGGAGATAATAAAAACAATCATAACTTCAAAACAGAATTACCTATTTACTTCAAATAAAAACCAAGTTGTTTCGTTCAACAGTAACATCTTGACCGCCTGGCAGACTCCTGTAAGCGTTCAAGCGTTAATCGGATGGCTGCAGGTTTGAGGCTTTCCAGGTCCAGTCATGAATTTTTTCTCCTTTCTCCACCTTTTCAAACATACTTTCTGTAACAACTTTAAACAGGCTGTAGGACCAGGTGTCCTACATTGTGTTATAAAGCCTTAATAAATAAAATAAATAAATAAAAAAGAAAACAAGATCTTTACTTTAGTACCATGTTTTAGCATGTCAATTAATGCCTCAGGGAGATAAAGACAAAATGATCAAATTTCTGGGCAAAAATGACTATAAAGGTCACAAAAGGTCAAATTTGAGATGGCACTATATCAAAAAATATGAGAAATATTAATTATGTGGAAAGTTTCATACTTTTATGAAAAAGTGCACGATTTGGTTAATTTTGGGGGCTACGCCACTATACTATTTTCTTCTCAACCACATCACCCTTTTTGCTGCTGTTAGTAATTACTAATATGTATTGAGGCCACATATTTTTACTAGTTGTAGTCACACTTAATAAAATTAGAAAGTTGAATTCATGGCATAGCTACACTCAGGGATTTGCCCAGGCTTTGTTTGGGGATCAGAATATGCTCTGGCATGGCAGCCATACATGGGAATACTGCATTAACATTGTCTATAAATCACTAATTGTGACTGAATTTGACAAAATCCGGCTTCGACGCACAAAGCTTCGTTAGGAGATATGGCAATTTTAAGTAATCATTGTGTAATAACTTCCCAGTGCCTACAGCTGTGCAAACAAAATTTGCACCAAGTATGCATCTATTTACTAGCTATCACTGAGTGGGTGTATACATTTCTGATACCCAAAATTAGCCCTGCTTTTCTCGAGCGGGTAATAATATCACAGGTGGTAGTAATAGGGTGGGGGCGGTGGGTGGGCTTAATATAGGGGTATAAAATGAAGCAAGAAGACGATTGGAATCCAGAGGCCAAGTTTGGGCTCTCCATGGCCCTCCATGGCCCTCAAATCACTCCAAATTGACTGAGAACACTATTGGCGAGCTCTCTGTGAAGTCCCAGCTCACTACACACCATTATCACAAAGCCATGCCCATTCATGGCACCAATCTCCCACTCGTGGCTTTGACAGGGTTGGAAGAAAGCTGCCACAGAAACCAGACTTGCCAGTCCTGAAGGAAGTACAGTGTGGAATATGATAGTGTATTAGGCCAGCAATCCATTTCTGGTAAAAACGTAAGTTTGATTTTGTGTGTGTGGAAGCCTTGTTATGTGAAATCCGGTCACAATTATTATTCTATCCACTTTGGCAACAAAGTTTAACTATTGCAAATGCATGTATAGTGAATCTTCATTAAAAATAAGTGCCACGTGTTTTAATTAAGTCTAACATCTAAAACTAAACTTGTAGATTACCAATTACCATATTTATTAAATGGAGAATTGCCTATCAGGTAAGTGTATCATAGTTATAGTAAGAGTGATAGCTGTATGGAATTTGCCTCCAGATCTATCTAATAAACACTTGAGACTGACACTTGATGCTGAATAATCATTGCCTGCTGATGCAACTGTTGTAGTATACTTTGTCTTTGGAAGCACAGTGTGGTGGAGTTCACTGGTAATATGAGACAAGTGAACTGAAATGGTACCCCATTGTGTCACATAGATAAACCAGTGCTGTCATGATGTTTTTACAATCTTCTAGACTGGTCAATGTAAGCAGAAATTCTCTATCAGCTCAGTTGGGTTGTTCAAAGTGAATTAAAGCATTCCTAGGTATGTTTGTGGTGAATGTGATCACTATCAATAGTTGGCATTCATGTACTGTAGCAAGGAAGCTTAAAGTGTACTCGAATACTAAAAATCCATGATTGTAGCCCTATTGGCGGCACATTCTAATAGATTAACTTACACAGTGGAAGCATAACAAGTTCTGCATTGCTAAGGAAGTTCATTTTGAACAAACCGCTTTCAACAACTTATTAGGCACTGAAGTATCTTCTCAACTGTTTTATAGTTTGTCCATAGTGTTTTTTTCTGCAAATTCTCTCTATAAAACCTAAAGGCTACCCTTCATTTTCGTCCGTGTATGTAGGGACATGCCCCTTTTTTGAGTTGAAGAGTTATGCATTTCCTAATAACCTAAGAGGCCTGCTATGGTGCTTTTTGGTAGTTAAATACATGAAGAGCTCAATGGGAAGGTAGTTCACAAAGTCTATAGAAAGTCGCTACACCTATATTTCAAACCAGCAAAAAGAAACTGCCTCAGTGCAAACCTTGCCTATGCTCAAGCTTACATTTAGTGTTTAATTTTCATAGGTTGATTGCTTTTACCACTAAAAGGATTTGCTCATGTGGGTGTATACGGACAAGCATAGGTAGATAGATAGACAGATAGATCAATACATAGATAGATAGATAGATAGATAGATAGATAGATAGATAGATAGATTAGATAGATACACACACACACACACACACACACACACACACACACACACACACACACACACACACACACACACACACACACACACACACACACACACACACACACACACACACACACACACACACACACACACACACACACACACACATTTTTACGAAAAACAATGTCAGTAAACCAGGCAAGCGCCCACAGCCAGCTGTGGGAATGCGCCTGGTTTAAAAACTCATTGACTAACCTTTGAATCCACCAGACTCTGAATGATACCACCAATTTCTTTAGTGTTATGCGACAGGAGAATTACTCTGCAGAGTACGACAGATTCTAATGAACACATCTACACATACTATACACACAGCCAGCAACCACACACACATGCACACACAAACACAAATACATTCACTCACTCATTATCTCTAATCAGTTCCAACAATGTTCGTCCAGCATGTAAATACAACTTTGAATCTATTGCATGGTTACGAAAGCAAGCCATGTAGTCCTCACGCATTGCAAGATAATGCACATTTTTGCTACAGTGTAAATGTGTACATGCATATCAATTCGCACGACATAATAATACTTACCTACTCTTCCCTTTCAAATAGACTTCTAAAACTTCATAGCAAGTCCGGAAAACATCTGCATAGCGCCTTTAAACACAAAAGGAGTCAAGTGGTTGTTTGCTTGTAGACAGTAATGATGGGTACTCACTCATGGACACTTGATGATGGATCGTATACTTGTAATACTTTGACAATCATGTCAGGAATCATTAAATTTCTTAAGAGTTTCTGATGGTGTTTCATTGTTGGGTGAGCATTTAGCACCCAAATAGACATTTCCTTAAGAGCCTAAAAATTCATGCAAAATAATTGTGTCCTTAAGAGCATGTATAGTTTTCTACATTGACATATGAATGGATTAACACAACATAAATGACAGCAACTTTTACGTGGTAGAAAATTATATAGAGAATGATAAGTAATTAATGTAATATATATCCACATAAAACAGCCAGGCTGTGAAAAATGGTGCAGCCTTTATAAGCTGACTGAGAAATCAACCTCCCTTATAAAACAGTCACCTAAGTGCTTGTGACTGCTCTATTATAGTATCTCAATATTTTTGTGTTTGTTGGGGAGTTCCAAAAAAGATTACTGTATTTCTCAAAATAAATTACTACAAAGAATTATTGGAAATTTAAAGTATAATCTGTATATGCACATCAGAATCCTACATTAGTTATAACAATAAAAACTTCGTGAAGTTGATAAAATCTTATGCAATTCTCAAACAAAATGTCTTATAGCATGATACAATGTACTTACTACCATTACATACCTTACAAAACATGGTGTCTCTTGTACTGATGTCATTTGGTGAGGTTAGCTACATTTATTTATAGCTAAATAAGCAAATGCACAAATTTCAGTTTCCCATTACCTTACTGAAAAGATAGGATTTAATGACAGGTACAAATCCAGCAGCATGGTTGAATTTGTTTACCAGCTTTGCATCAAGCTATAACAATAGTATTCGGTATTTACAATAATGTTAAATAACTAAAAGAATTCAACCTGTTCTATGGTAAAAGCATTACTCTTAATGCACAACTCTTGTGCATCCAATTCATCATCTCCTCTAGAACTATAACCCCACACTATAGTATACAAATTAAGTATATACAAAATAACTGACCAACATTTTTCTTACCACATCCCAGCCAGCATTTAGTGTAAGGGTGGTATATCATTGCTGAAGACTTAAACTGAATCCCAGCTATATCCTGTGTGTGTCACTCTGACTAACATTTATGGTGCAGTGATATGACATCATACCTTAGTAACAGAATGCAATCGGAATACAATGTCAACGTCACTTTTGTTTGGATCAGGTTCTTTATGTTTAAGTTTGACCTACAATTGCAGTTGTATACATACATTATATATGAGGCCACTTCAACTTGATTAGTCAGTGCACAGGCAAAAATCTCAGGAGTATAGGGTTGGCAGGTCGGCATATAAAAATGTTAACAGAAATCACTTGGCACAAAAGGCATGTAAGGAGCGAGGTCTCGACAGATGGCAGGTTGTTTGCAGCTCAGGTTTTGAGAAGATATTTGTGGGTAACAGCATGAGGATTGTGCTCAGTGTTTATAGGGGTTTTAGTTTGACTTTTCACTAATAAAAATATTATTTTTAATCTATGGAAAAAGTGGGTTGGTTGGGCCCATGAAACAGCTAATTAAGTTGAAATGGTCTAAATGCTATATGCAGCCTACTGCTACAAATACACTGCAATTGGAATCTATTGATGAATGAATTTTCCACAAAACTCACAGAAGTGACCATTTCACAGTTAGTCTACCATGTTTTCTGACACAAATTTTCTTTATTTAAGGTTGCTCTTCAGTTTTGTAAATACGTTAACAGAACATGTTAAATTCTGGTAAGCTACGAGACAAGTAGTATTGTTTTCCTACAAATAAAAAGCCAACAGAGCCTGTGAAGAAAGATGCTCACAAAAAATTAATTCAGAACTGGTCATGCCCAACTAACAAACCAAACAGCATCTAAAGTAGACCTTCAGCTATCCGACCCTCATTGATCTGTACCCTCATTTATCCAAAATTTGAAACGATTGTTCTATTAGAGTATTTTGAGTATAAGTGTATGTTCAATTAGAAAATTTAAACAGTGCTCTGTATATATCAGTACAATTCATTTATCAACACTTTGCTGGCAACATTGGGGTTCGGATAACCGAGGGTCAACTGTATACAATCTTTCATTTCTGTTACACCGGCTGTTTAAAACATAATTTTATTGTTTAACAAGCATACATTCAATATTATAGGCATACAATTTTCCCACACCAATACAACACGCCCGGTTTCAAAATAAAACAAAAAAATTGCCTAATAATATAATGACAATAGATACAAGGGAAATATGATTCTACAACAAGAAACTCAGATTAAAGAAAACTGTTGAGAGCAAATTTAACATACAGTACATACACACATCAGCTACATATTAACATAGATACATATATGGTACTGCCCAAGTGCAACATCGCATTTGCTCACACGTACAATTTTCCCCTTAATTAGAATTTTTTAAAAAATCTCGATCAAAATTGTGCGTGCGAGCGAGTGCAACGTTGCACTTGGGCAGTAGTACCATATGAGTATGTACTCACACACTTACACACATAAGGCTATACAATAAATAGTTCATTTCTAGTGTACTTACCAAAACACGAGATGAGTTATCCTCATGGACAACTGCTAAATACATTTTGGTAGGCAGATGCTTTATCCTGCAACGATCTTTCCAACTGATCACTTCACCTAACGGTTGCATGAGAATAACATTTTGCTTGCTACCTAATAACCATATACTCTGTTCCATATCATGTGGTAAGTTTATATCTGACCAGATCTGCAAAACCCTGCTCAAGTTTATAAAGCATTGTTCAAATACATGCACACATATTATTTTAAAAAACGTTGTTTTTTTTTTGTGAAGAAAGGGACTAATGACAAAAACATAGATATTATCTTATTGAGCTACTCAAGAGGAGTTAAAATCTTTGTTTCATCACAGCAGACCCATGGAACATAAGTTATAGGGAATTATTTATGTCACGTCAAAGAGACAGTACACTATCAATCTTTCTTCACTAATTTAATCTTCGTCTATGGTAAAGAAAGGTGATACAAGAAAAAACTTATCAAGCAATGGCTTACCTCTAGGCATGGAGAACAGGATTGTACAAATCTTAACTCTGTACATTGTTGCATTCATACATTTTAGTAAGTGCTAGGGTTGGGAGATAATGAGCACTGCTGTGAGTGCAATATGGAAAATATAGCACAAGGGTGTGAGCGAGAGACTAATATTCACTGAGTGCTGTACTGAACTTGGGACCATGCCAGAGTGCTATTTCTTCCATATTGCACAAGCGTGGTGGTGCTTTAACTGCTTTCTAGTCGTCTTTGTGTGGAGACTGGTTTTCAGCCATCAGACAATTGGTAAGTGTCTATGGGCAAAGATCAAACTAATACGAGTGCTATTATTTTCATACAGCACTGAAAGGAAAATACAGCACTGCTGATCACATGCGTAACATTTTAAATTACCAGAAGTAGCCAAAATGATGCTATTTGTGTGTTTTATGACCAAATTGTACTAGATACAGTGCTTTAGCGAAAATACAGTGTGCTTCAGCACTTTTATACTCCCACACAAAGTACAATAATAATGTCTCACCACTGGTGGGGTCCTTATCACTTTCAATTTGCCAGTAAGTGATTGAGGAAGTTGAAGAATCCTTTAGCTTTCCATGTTTTGATTTCCTCTCCCTCAAGTGTACTGTATGATGTTTACATAAAAGAACTTAAGGTTTGATGTGCATTGGATGTCATCACCTTGCTTTGTCACACATTCATCTGGCTCATTGGCAAATGATCCTTCTGCAACAATGTATCTCTGACTCTCATGATGGTACAACTGGAAGATGCTACCTCCCTATAAGAAACTTGCTACTTTAAGATCACTAAACCTCTTAATACCTTCACAAGACGTCGGTCGTCTGATACTGCAGAACAGTGAGGTAGTATGGTGAATACTGATACATTTTTGGCTGAGGCATTCATTTCAAAACTGTTGAAATGGTATGAAGACTGAGAGAGATCAAAGCACTAACTTACCATGTTAAATTCTTATACACACTAATCCACTTTTCAAATTTTTGATTACTTGTGTGAAGAAACAATCCTTTTATTTTTTCACTGGCAAGCATTATTGCATCACCCATCATGACCTTTAAAATTGTTATTATAAAGAAATGTACTATGATATAATACCTGGTCTTCTAGCGATTTTAACTTATATCGGGGCAAAATTTTGAATGAACACTTCTCAGAGTCATGATCAAATAAACTGATCTGTAAAAAAAACATTTCATAACTAAATATCACATACTTAAGCATACCAAATATAAAGAACAAGAATCCTATAGTTAGTCTCATGTTATTTGTTGAATTTCTACAAGATCATGTACTGTCATATGACGGTGCTTTTGTTTCCATCCCTATGTAGTTCACATTTGTATATAGAGCACCTCCAATAACATCTGTCATATTGCTTCATGTACTACTCATATGCTTTGCCCATGCTTGCTCTGGATTTATTTATATATGTGACCGGATTTGCGAAAAGGGGTCTTCCACACACATCCGATTCAATGACTTCAGAAGATCATAACTACATGCTCAAGTAATGGATTAATGAGAAAATTTCTCCACCTACTGAGCTATGTTGGTGCTCACTACTGACCAAAATGTAAGTCAATAGCATTTTCCAATCTGTAGTTATGAGTCGTCAAAGTTGGTAAATTGGATGTGTGTGGAAGACCCCTTTTCGCAAATCCGGTCACATATATTTTTTAATTTTATTTTTACTCTCAGACTGTTTTACTCTCAGACTGTTTTACTCTCGGACTGTACAAGTCCTTGATGACCAGTAGTGATTATCTGAAGGCTCGATGTACCAAACTATATTACAAATACACCATTACAATATCCAGCTACATAACAAAACTACTGTGTCTTGATACCCGTACAATAACCTGATTGCTTTATTAGGATATATGGAACTTCTCTATTGCAACATATAGGCTTCGTTTTCAGTGGTGAAAACACAGTACAAATAGATAACAATTGTCATATAATGTGATAATGAAGCACATTTTAATGTTAACACTTAACTAACACCATTACCCTCATGTTGGACTCCTCTGTCCATGATGTCTGTACTGTGTTGACTCCCAAAAACTTGTCGCTGTGCATGTGTAAGAGCTAACAGTTGTGTTAGTGACAGTAGCTCCAACAAAGCTAGATAACATACCTGAATAACAGAATCATACACGACAACTGAGCCTTTCAAATCTTCCTGCAGTCTTTCATTATTTTTCCTTTCAACCTCAGCATCTCTCTACAAAGAACAGATAAAGTGTAATTTTCTAATAGTCAGTCATACTGCTATCAAATACCTTAGCATCTTGAAGATGCTTTGCTGTATAGTTTCTTGAATGTCTATAATATAGCAAGTTGTATAAAGTGCATATACTATAACAAACCAGACATTATAACTCTCAGTCAATCCTATACAGTAGCATTTGATTACCGGAAACTTGAATAGTAAAGTGACCAATATAAGGGACCATATAAGTTGTGCACTTTCTGCATCACCACTCATAACATCACTGTACAACTAGTGATGTCATCCACACTCAGTACAACGTGACTAGTGCCTCAAGGGCTACCTGGTGATACTACTGCCTGAGGGCAAGGATAACTGTTCTGCGTGTAATAAAGCTTTTAAAAATACGTCGAAAGTTAATTGCACAGTGACAAGTTGTGCATCTATAATATGGAGTGATTTCCAGTAGTTATATAGAAAGTTAGTTCAAGTAGTCATGTTACTCAGCCTAGTGTTCAATGATTGGCCATGGCAGGTATTAGATAATTCCTAGTGCTGATAATAGTGTTTCCTTTGTGACACAGTAGAACATATTAAGTCACACATTTATAAAGTCCTATACTCTGCTGTGTTTTTTTTCTTTTCATCATGAGATCGCATGTTTACCACTCATCAAACAGGATTAGAATACAGTAACCAGAATCCATCAATAAACAAAGTGAGTGGTAATATTGATTAAAATAACTGATTACTGCCACTACGGCTTCTTTTACACTGTGACGTACACCCAGGATTGATTGTCATAATATTTCTAACATCTGAGAACACTATTACACTACAGTTACAAGTCAAAAAACTGGAGCCATTCAAAACACTACACTACACTGGTTGGTCCTGGACTACTGGTTACAACAACTTGCTTGATTGCTGGTAAGTGGTCACAAGAATGAAAAGTTACAATAAATACTGTCAAAATAGTGAAAATACTGAAGTCTAGAGTGGCAATAACTGGTCAACACAATTGACAGAATGGATGTCAAGGGACATAACTTTCTCAGTGGATGAACTTTTGTTCTTTTAAGCAGGTGGTCCTTTAGTTTGACAACTGTCAACAAACTTAATATCATCATCTTCTGGTGTTGAGTCTGTTGACAGTCCCTTGTAAATTAGAATCATTTCTTTTGTAAGGTAAGTGAAACACTTTGTTTAGATTGCATATCCAACAAATGAGGAAAATTTTTAAACCTATGGGATCTAAAAGTACAGCCTTGTTCATCAAAGCCTGTACATTCTCAATCTGGTACCTTTCATTGAAATCTCTCCTCATAGTTCACTTTGTGACCTTCAAGGCAGACAATTCACCTGGCTTGTCAGCAAGTTTACTCTCTAAATCAGATAGGATAGCAGCCAGACAGGAGAGAGTGGTGTACTTTTGTCCACTAAGAATTTATGCTGAACCTTAATGTGAGAAACACCTGGAACTGACCACTGTAGCTTAGTCTTATAATTTGGTATTGATACTGAAACTATATTCCACTGTGATGTGTGTTCAGTGAACACTTTAGTGCATGGATGAGATGAATCATTTATGATAATGCTAGAAACACTGTGATATGTACTGATGATGGTGACCTAGGAATGCATGAAGAAGAAGAGAACTATGCAGAATAGTTTGAATACACAGCAAGATACAGAAACACCTGAGCGAAGATACAATGGTCTACACTATGAAACAATAATATACATATTGCAGAGGTACTGAATGTTTCATTTTAATTGTTATAATATTAATGTAAAATATTCATTACTGAGCAAACACAGTGCTAGCTACAGATATCTAATGACTGCCAGCCACCTTCTTACTCACTGCCTACACAACAAAAATCAATTCCATAAAGTCATGAGAATATATACCTTGTTAAGGCAGTATGTATATCTCATTAACAGTGCAATATGTGATAAGTCATTCCCAGTGTTAAAGTAGTACATAGCCATGGCCACAACAGATTTTCCTGATATATATGCCTAAACCAGAGGGCCGCAAGCCTGAGGGCACTAGCATATATATCTGAGTGGCTATGTTATAACACCACTTGGCTGAACTCACCTAATAGGTGAAAAGACAAACTTACATTCACCATTGTTTTATACACAGGTATCGATCGTGGTGCTAGCGGGGTTTTGAAGCCATTCAAGGGACAACCCACATAACCACTGGTGGGTTGTCCCTTGAATGGCTTCAACATATATATGCTAGGCATGCGGCCCTCTGCTCACTATATGCGGCCCTCTTCACACTGCTCACTAGTTACACCTTGTGGTGTAACTAGTGAGCAGTGTGAAGTTATCTCTGGCGTACCGCAAGGTACAGTACTTGGCCCTTTACTATTTACTTGTTTTATTAACGAACTACCAGGTCTAGTGAACTCTCAGATACAACTCTACGCTGATGATATACTTATTTTTAGACCAATTTATTCAAATGAAGACACTTTAGTATTGCAGAGGGACCTTGATGCCATAAGGCATGTCCACACGAATTCGAATTAAAAACCGCATTCAAAGCGCATTGAGGAGATTCGCATTCCATTCGAATTAAACACGTTCACACGCATCAACACGTAATGCGCTTTGTATCAGACCAAAAGAATTTCCGGACATAGTGTACAGATAATTAAACGGCTATTAGTAGTCATTTGCGCCAATAAGCCACGGGTAATAACCCTTGGTGATAGCGACTTGATGATGGAGTGGTTCTTACTAATAGCATTTATTCTTGTGTGGACAAGTTACATTAAGATGCACAGATTTCGGAGGGAGCGTCGAAGGCACCAGAAAGAGCGTGAGAGGAAGTCGGTGGCCGTTGCGAGAAAACTTGTTGTTAGCAGGAGAGAAAGGGAACTGGCAAAGCGTCGTTATCAAAGAAGAAGACGGTAAGCACGTACGTTTTTAGATGGGCACGTAGTTAGCCGGCCTTTTACGTACTGTAGGAAAATAATTTTACAGTTCCTTTCAAGTCAGTATGGACGAGTCCAGCGAAGTCTCTGGTGTTTACCAAGAGGCAGAGACATGTTTTGTGATGCTCTGTCTGGCAGACTCGGACGTCATTGGTGGAAGGAAAATTTAAGAATGACTAGGGACACTTTCACTATTCTATGCAATGAACTTCGACCTCACCTACAAAAACAAACCACAAATATGAGGTCTCCAGTGAGTGTAGAAGAGAGGGTGGCTGTTACCGTATGGAAACTAGCAACTAATGTGGAATATCGTACACTTGCATCACTTTTTGGATTAGGAAGATCTACCGTTGGGGAAATTGTGCTGGAAACTTGTGAAGTAGTCACTAAACAGCTATTATCACGGTATGTTAGTATTCCGCAGGACAGTAGGCTTCGTGAAGTGGTTGATGGTTTTGAAGTTCGGTGGGGCTTTCCACAAGTAGCTGGTGCCATTGATGGAACACATATCCCTATTATTTGTCCTGTAGAAAACCCTTCAGATTATTACAACAGAAAAGGTTTTTACTCTATTATAATGCAAGACCTTGTGGACTTTCGAGGATTGTTCATGGATGTTTATGTTGGGTGGCCGGGTAAAGTACATGATGCCAGGGTATTTTCCAACTCTTCTATTTATCGCAAGGGGATGGAGGGAACTTTGTTACCAAGCTGGAACAAACTGATTAATGGAGTGCAGGTAAAGCTTGTACATAAATAGTGCGTGTTCATGTGCATATGTAAGAAACATTTGTTAGTAATAATGTATGTAAGAAACATGTATTATTAGGTACCTCTGTTGATTCTTGGGGACCCAGCATACCCACTGTTGCCATGGTTAATGAAGCCATATGCTGTTACTTCACAGACACCCCCCTTGCAAAGACGATTCAATTACCGTCAGAGCAGGGCTAGGATGGTTGTTGAAAATGCTTTTGGTAGGCTGAAAGGACGGTGGAGGTGTATGCTTAAAAGGATGGACTTTCAAGTAGAGAATGTGCCAAATGTTACGGCCACCTGTGTGACCCTGCACAACATATGTGAAATATATGGGGACCACTTTGAGTCTGTATGGGAAGTACCCGAACAACAAGATGGTAAACAAACTCACATGCCACAAGTGAATCGAAGTCCGGCAGCAAACACAATTCGTAATGCGCTTACACAGTATTTATCAAACAATTAATATTTCAACATTGATTTGAAAAATGTTTTTTGAAATGGTGTATTCTGCTAATATAAAAATCGTCAAACAATTATATTTTAATATGGATTTGAAAAAATGTTGAATAATGTGTACATGTGCTAATAACAAATTATAAAAAATTTACTGATCGTCGTCACTGTTATGTCCACTGGAAGGCGGCATGTAATTGTACTCAGGGTAGTAAGGAACTGGGCGAGTAGATGACCCATATAGCGATGGGTTATGTGAAGTAGGATTGCTTCCATAATGCAGCTGCTGAAAAAAGCTTAGCATCATAGACTGCATTTGCAATTCATGTCTTCTCTCCTGCTCCCTTCTCTTTTCTTCTAGCTCTGCTTCTAGTTGTAGCCGTTTTCTTTCCTCTTCTTTTTCAATCATTAAATACCTTCTTTCCCTTTCTTCCCATCTTTCGTCTGCTTCTTTATCCATTTTGAAGAGTACTGTTGCAAGCTCAGTACTCATCCAGCTTTCCTTGGCAGTTTTCCTTTTCAACCCTGTATGGTATCCATACAAATAAACAATGATTGCTAAGTACTTAGCACCTATTAATAATACATAATAACCACTGTTAACACCTTTACTCAATGAAGGTTTCTATTTGAAGTCATTAGCTGCTAATTCTTTTAACATCTCACAAAATTTTGTATACCTTTTCTCCTCCCAGCACCAACAGCACTAGATATCTGCTGAGAACCAGATGCCACAGCTGTGTCACCTGCTGTAGTTGTGACTGTAGTGGCAGGAATGGTCTGCTGTGAAGTCACTGTGGTTGTGGTGGTAGTTGCAGAAGTAGTCACATTGGCTGTTGTACTAGTCTGCTCCACAGTAGTAGTGCCTGCCATACATTATTGTCAACATCTAATGTTTGTGAAGAAGTGACAACTACCTAATGTGTCAGGTACCAGTGTAGTATCATCATCTTCAGGAACAAATGTCAAGTCGGGGTCGTCAGCTTGTGTCTCATCAGGATCTACATGGTCATCTGCAGCATGTTTAATAAGGAAATATTGTATACATTTCACACTTGATCCATCACTAACCATTTAGGGCACTGCTGGGAACTTGAGATGAATCATCAGTTCCACTGTGCACCAATGATACTGGCACAGAAGTGGGCCTTGTACCAAGGATGGCATCAAACTGGTCAAAATATTCCCAGTTTTCCCTGTCATTGCCACTGATATTGTTGTGGTCCTTGATCTACAAAATTCATAGCCATGGTGTGTACGAGCGAGTATATATGCAACGTGTTAGTTTGGCATGGAGCGTACCTTCCTGTACTTCGCAGTTAGATTTTTTATTCTTGTTCAACACTGTTGCCAAGTCCTGGGGAATCCACAGTCTTCCAATTCCATTGAAATACGCTGGAATATATCACGATTCTTGTGAACCCGTTTTAACTCGTCCTGGACACTCTCTTGACTCCAAATGGCGATAAGTGCTCGAGTTTCTTCAGCGGTCCAAGAGCCGGCCATGACTATAAATGTGATGATTTTATAACAGCTACACTTCGAAAACGATTCTGCTTTCATTATCATGCTCCTTAGCTTTTATCTCGGCTTTTATTCAGCTTCACGCGCAAACGTGTTAACACTTCACATGCACAGTTATTATGACGCTATTATCACGTAATACTACTCGATTCACCTTGCGATCCGGCTTCAAACCACCACGATAGGTGGATTGAAGCAAACCGGTTTTGATGCGAATACCTTCAATGCGAATTCCGTGTGGACGGAACCAATTCGAATTAATGCGAATTAGATGCATCGTGTGGACATGCCTATAGTGAGGTGTAGTGAAGACTGGCAAATGTTTCTCAACCTTAGCAAATGTGTACACCTCAAGATCACTAACAGGATATTAACAACTAACTCAACATATTTTCTGAAACAACATCAAATTTGTAGATCTACCAGTGCCACTTACCTGGGAGTAACAATAGATGAACACCTGAAATGGACAAACCATATCCAACATGTTACCTGTAAAGCAAACTCAGCCAATGCCTTTTTGCGAAGTAATATTAGCTCTTGCACTCAACAAACTAAGAAGCTGTGTTATCTAGCAATGGTACGTCCTATCTTAGAGTATGCATCAACTGTCTGGTCTCCATACACTAACAGTAGCATCTACAAGTTAGAAAATCCAACGAAGAGCTGCAAGGTTTATTACAAACAATTATTCACCCTGGGCTAGTGTAACTGAGATACTAGATCACCTGAATCTACCAACTCTTGAACAGCAACGGAACAATTTGAAGCTAGTTATGATGTATACTAGACAGATGCTAAAAGCATGTGATGGGGCGAGCCTTGGCTAACTGAACATATGTTTCAAATAAGGACAGAACTACATACACTAAACAGCGCTAAGTGATAAACAGTGCTGCTGGAATGCTAGGTGATTATTGTCTGTAGCTTGACTTGTATTTTTTATAAACGAAAGATTATTTTATTATTGGATAGCTTATGGCAGCAAGTAACTGAGGTATGCAGCTATTCTCTTTCCCTTCTTCTGCTAAGGCTCATGATAATTATTTTTAAAGCTACAAACTAAAGGTGATAATTAAGAAACAAATCACACACAAGAAAATGTGTGACCTCAGTGGGTCAGCTTGGATACTAACACAAACCTTGCGTGTCTTTCTTCCGCGGTCTCCCTCTCTCTTCTAAGTCTATCACGCTCTCTTCTTCTTCTGAGCCTCTCTTCCCTAGCTTCTTCGCTTTCCACATTGCTAGCCATGCCACACGTGGCAACTATTCTTTCTCTTTCCCTTCTTGTGCTCAGGCTCTGTTCTTGCTCAGGTGTAGTTATGGCTCGAATGTTTCCATCACTGGCTCTAGTTGCACGTCTATTCCTGTCTTGTTCTCTGCGTCTAGCCAACCTGCACAAGCGTACCACGTGTCATCTCAGTGGGTCAGCTTGGATACTAACACAAACCTTGCGTGTCTTTCTTTCGCGGTCTCTCTCTCTCTTCTAACGTGATTGCCGCACAGTGTGAGGCTTTCCGTGTATGGCACAGAAAGTTTAGGAAACGCGACGTACGAGGGCGTACGAACGGTTGAAGAGAGCACTACCAGTGTGGGGCTTTCCATGTATGGCATGGAAATTTTAGGAAACGCGACGTACGAACGGGTCATACGAACGGTTGAAGAGAGCACTACCAGTGTGGGGCTTTCCGTGTATGGCACGAAAATTTTAGGAAACTCGACGTACGCGCGAATTTTTTTGGAAACGCGACGTACCAACGATTGAAGCGACTACTGCCTGTGTGGGGCTCGCTCAGGCTCGCCCCAAAAATGGTGCATAGACAAGTTCACATCGATAATGGAACCTATTTAATCCCAACAGCAAGCCAAACACGAGGTCACGATCAACGATTTTTGCAGCCACACTCCAGAATTGATTCTTACCTTTACTCTTATTACCCCTCTACAATTAAATTATGGAATAACCTATCTAGCAGTACTGTGGAATCACCTACCTTAAGCACATTTAAACAATGTATTAATTATAGCTAAGTACAATCACTACAATTTATTCTTAATTTAATCCGTTGTACTATATACTCCATATGGAGGTTTCTGTACAGTAAACAAATAATAATAATAATAACCACATGCGGCTGTTACAGCATAATTGGCAATATTACGCATACTCAAAGTATCCGTGCTAGGCAGCTGTGTTTTGTGCCAAAGAAATTGGCCAAGAAACAGCCTGTTTCGTTTGAAAACCATCACGAAAATGATCGTCTAGGCGCCCAAGAGTGACAATAGAGTGAATTAGCCTGAAAGTAGTGCTTGTTTTGAAGACACGTGCGAACACAAGCTGATTTTTAGCCAACACACGTTCTTCCTGTGTTTTCTTAAGTGATAGTGTACGCTGGTAAGTTATATTTGTAATTATACACCTGTTCTTAGGTAGAGACGATGTTCCAGCTGGATTTATCACCCAATACAAGACACTGGCTGTGCGTTACGAGGCGTTACCTATCGAAGAGCAGGCTTGGCGACTCCACAACCAACAGGAAGGTGTCCCAGTGTGTAAAGGAAAGGAACAAGAGCTTTTCTTTAGTTCAGAACTTCATTTATAACTTGTTATTTGATAAAGTTGGCATTTGTGGTTTATTGAATTTGTTGTAATAACTGGTCGGCGTGCGCATGTTCTACACTGCATTGTAAAAGGCAATATTCTGGAATACACAATAGTCGGATCTCTACTAAACTTTTGGTGGACCATCAGTGATAAATTTGCAAACTTTTAGCGCATGGAATTATAATTGTTGTGATCCAGCACAAAGTTACAGGGCCCGGAAGTCGAAGTTCGCTCGTGGCACTTGCTCTTTGTTTTACAACTCAAGAAAGAAGAAGTGCAGACAAATCCCTGCGCTAAGTTTCCACAAGTTTATTGAAGAATCTTCACAGCGAATTTGATGCTTGTGCAAGCAGCCATTATCTCGGAATAAAAAAATGTATGGGTTAACTTTGAGAGACTATAGCGCATGAATGAAACAAGGTACAATCTTATACTTTGGTCTCTGTATAGTAGAAAGTTAGGTCAATCTTCGAAGCAGTAGTTTAGATTCCTGTAGCTTTCTTTTTGCCTGTATCAAAGATAAAAAGGACAACATTTATATGGCTTCAAAAAGGCGCTAGCACTCTTAAAGTTGTGGCACTCACAAAACATTTTTCATGTACTATACCACCTGTAAACAATTGCGCATGTGTTTCAGCAGTTTTAGTGGTACCACTTCTAACCATCTAGCCTTATTAAGAACCCCAAACTAAGTTCATTTGCCAAGTACTTATAATTGCGAAAATCATCATTTAGTGGTTCTTAGCTACACTATATTGAGTAATACAATCGTTTTTTGACGAGCCTCATTCATCCTAAACTCAAACCCACTATGTAAGTTTCAATGTATAGAATCATATAGAACCAATGCTTTGCACTGCCTCAGCATCAAAGACATTTGTGGTCAGAGCCATATCTTGATGTCTCCCTAACCATATAACCCTGTGGTTCCTTTGATCTGAGATGTCAAAGTGACACATAATTATGTAGTAGCTAAGTAGTCACTATAATAATCATGAATAAATTATATCCATGAATAACTTGTAGTCATGCTTACACCACTAATGGCTCAACATGGTGCCAGATGTCTAGTATTTATCAAAACTAACCCACAGCTTTCATAAGGCTTCAACAGCGTTGTGTCAGCTAGGCTCAACTATAATCATTACTGTGGTTGACCACCTTCTAATTTCTTGTGCAACACATGAGTGGAACCTAATGTGTGAACTAACAACAAATCCAGTGCCATTGTGCCAAGCTCAAAGGAAGAGTTTGCTCTGAAGAGCTAAACTCGGAACTCACACTACACGCATCCCTGAGAGTTCCTGTTCAAGGGTAGGGAACAAAAAGCTTCATAGATTTCTAGGTTGCTTGTTTTAGGCCCTACTTTCACAGTGAAGCTAAACTGTTCCAAGCAATCTTAACTTGAAAAATATCTCTGTTTCAGTCAAATGACTTTCTCCGAACATACAACCCCACAATTGATCTGTGGCTATATAATAGCAGAGACAAATAACAAAGAAATCTGGAGTGATATATGCACACCTAACTGTGCAATATCTCATTAACATTCCTGAACCAGTGTAATACGTGCATGATATATCACACTGGCTTTCTTTTAATTTGAGGTGTGAAAGTGGTACATCTGACATAATAGCATCCTAAAAACAACACCAATAGTCTTGTAACAAGTCTCTGAAGTAGATTATAAAGTGTGCTTGAGGTGATATTAAGTCCTGCACTTAAAATAAGTCTTTAACCCTTCGACCCCAAACACCACTATAGTGGCTTTGGTTCTTAAAAACGAAACTTATTTTATGTAAAATGCTCGTTTTGACATACAAAACTTGGGCTACTGTTAATCCATGTATGGACCACCTATTCCTCCATGATTAGCACTACAACTTTACTAACTCTTCTTTATCTCTTCTATCTGTTGTGACAGGTAGTATCATCATAATTATGTCGCATTGAACGAAACACCTCTTTATTAATTTTGGGGCCAAAGGGTTAATCAATCAAGTGCTAGCAAAGGTGTCACAGTCAGTATTATGAACAAGGATAAAATTATCACATAATAAACAACATAACATGAATTCTATTCAGTAGCAGCCAGCCTTGCCAGCCAATGAACCATGTACAGCTACAACTACAAGCCTGTCAATCTTTATACCACTACGGAACAGCCACAAAACTAATAGCAGCAAAAATTAACCTGAATACAAATCCAAGTTACAATGTCTCTTCAAAGCTTGTATCTTGGCTTGCTTACAGTCATAGTATACGTTTTAATTAAACAGAAAAGACACTACACATTCCGAGACGGATTTTAGGAGTTTATTTAATGCTATTATAGCATTTGATATTGTTTTCAAGTGGATAATTAGACATTTTAAGGCAAACCCAGTCCATCTACAAGTCTTTTTTCTAGTCTGTTCTGTGTTTTAGTCACATACTCCAAAGAACAACAAGTGTTGTTCAAACAAGTATAAGGAAAAATTATGAATTTTAAGTTCAATTAGGGATCATAGAAATAAAAGTAGTGAAACAAGGGAGATCTATACCCGAAGATATACTAGCGGATTTAATCAGTATATACCCATTATTGAATTAGAGATAAAATGTCTACTAGTATATCTTCAGGTATAGGCAACCTCCCTTGTTTCACTACTTTTTATTTCCATGATCCCTAAATTCCTAATTTCCTTTCTTATACTTGTTTGTTTTGTAACATAATTGTGACCGTGTTTACTGCATCAAAAGAAAGAATGGAACTGGAATTGATGCTTTTGTCTGAATGCATGCTGCACTCCAACTATCAATTACTGAAAAGGGAAGAGTGCATGGCCATCACTTAGTTACGTTCAGCCCATTACACAGCGCTATACAAATGAAGAACAGTACAAAAAGTGCCTCTGCAATCAATCCAGACACTATGGAAGATACCTGTTACAAATGTAGGGAAACCATTATGTGCTACCGCGAACTAACACTTTGCACTGTCAGTGAAGATAAATGGGTCATAAAGGAGGACAAAAGTAAGTTCATGATGCGTGCAGTGTATGTACTGCGGTATGACAAAAAGGCATCTGCAGCGAAAAATCACAGCCTTAGCTGTTGTTGAGTAACACTTGTCTATAGGCATTAGTCAGTCAATCAGTCAGCCAGTCTTAGTAGAACTTTTTCAAATTTTGCAGCCAATCGTTCCTTGTCAGTATATTTTTAGGTGAAAGTGTGAACCTTTGTGATCCCTGACAGTCAAATTTCATACACTACTTAGACAGCTGGGGAAGGTCAACTGTGGAAAGAGGCTTGTACAACAGTGAGAGTGACAATAGCAGGGTAAAGGACAATTTACTAATAGCTAGATGACAGAAGATTTACGGAACTACAGAAGGAAAGATAATGACAAAAAGCTGCCTCGGACACTTACACTATACATTAGAATTTATAATCTAATAAAACATTTAGTGTACTGACATGTGTAGCTACGTGTGCATGTGACAGCATTTATGAATCACAACTGGTAAATTGACTGACCTTTTAATTTCAGCATATCGTTCTTGCTGTACACTCTTATTAGGAGCTACCACCTTGAATGCAGCCACTGAATGGTTATAAGATAACGTAAATGTAAATATAATAACATGAACTATCTCTATATTCCATTTATTTAGGCCAATTGTACAGTTTGTATTAACTGTATCATCAAATGCACTTAAAAAGTATTTTAGGTCTGATGGGTTGGTAAGGGTAAAAACTTGCTAATTAAAGGGAGTGGCGCCCATTCCACTCGCGAGTATTCATCCTGTTTCATTTGGGATGAATACTCACAAGCGAAATGGGTGCCACACCCTTTAATTAGTGAGTTTTCAATCACTCGCACAAGACAACGTTACATTTGAGTGGTACTGTAACTTGCTTGACACTTTGCAATTATATTTGTCACTTTTTAAATAGTTTAAGCAGGAACATTTTTAGACAAACACAAAACACAAAGAAATTGCTATGAGTAACACATCTCATTACAAGTTATCATATGTACACACTGGAGTTTCAAATAGTTTCATAAATTCATAAACTGTTACAAATTCAACACACATACTTGTCCAGTCTGTAATAGGAAAACCACCAACTGTCTCCATTGGTGAAGCACTAGCCACAGCAACATACTCTGAGCTACACAATCAATTATCAAATAGCTACACATACACTACCACGAGTACACATTTTCATATTTACAGGGAAGTACTGCTTATGTCCAAAATACCAGATATCATAATAGGCATGCTAGATATTTAGACACACCAATTACACAAGAGAAGATTTTGTTACATTTCGGTACTTGCACAAGAGAGTTATATGCTAAAAGACCACTAAACCAAACTGTTTATGAATTACACTAACCCTTGGAATGATGTGTATGGCATAATACTGCATGACTAAAGATTATTGTGTGCAAGGAAAAATTAGGGGATCATAGAAAAAAGCAGTGAAACAAGGAAGGTTGCCTACACATATAATAGTGGACATTTAATCACTATTTCAGTCATGTGGGGTATAGACTGAATTAAGGATTGAATGTCCACTAGTTTATCTGCAAGCACAGCATACAAATGAAGAACAATTTGAGAAGCACCTCCGCAATCAATCTAGCCACTATGGAAACATGGACAATTTCTGTTACAAATGTAGGGAAGTCATCACGTGCTAGCTATCACAAATTGACACTAAGTGTTGAAAAAATCGAAGCTCGCACCGCTTCCTTTCACAAGTTAGACTTAGATCTGGCACAGCTGGAGAACAACAGTGATCGATAATGTCAAGCCGGGTTAGAGGTAGCCAGTGCTTTTGGCATCACAGCAGTGTAAAGAACACGTGTGTCGAACAAGCAGCTTGTGTGGATTTATACGATGGGAACAAGTTGTCACAAGTTGTGCCTTCAGTGGCACCACAGTAGCATAAAGAACAGGCACAGTTTCGAATATGGCCACATTACATGTAGCGCAAAATAATGTTTCTGTAAGTGCCCATCTGTTTCTAGAATGTTTTAAGGCTGTTTTTGTCTTCTACTAAACTATGGATGGACTTTACTAAGACATAAACGGATAAGCTTCCTTGAAAACAGAATTTTCCGTGATATTTCTGGACTTCGACGTTCATCGTAACAAACGTACAGACGTTAGATTGAACCTCCCATAATCGAATTCTTTTAGGCATGCTATAAAATGAATAGAGTGGTTGACCACACATTGGCCTGGGTGACTGGTCACCCACTGCAGGCTATCAGCTGAATATGCTTAGAGGGGGGCATTAAGAACCTGCTAACAGGTCTCTTAGTGGATTTTAAAGACCTCCAAAGTTCAAAACATATTATGCATACCATTTTCTAATAGACAGTTACTAGCATACTGTATGATAAAATACAGTGACTAAATATGGTCAATGTGCTTACATGGTCATAAATTTATGTGCAATTATACGATTTATAGGCTTACAATTCCTGAATTACTACACCTTCATCAACTTTGTAAGGTTTCTTATTTGATAAGCCCTCAACGATCACATTATATTTGAATGTATTGCATCATGATATCATGTGTTAAAAAATCACATGTTCAAATGTATTATGCACACAATGGCTTTATACTAGAAGGTGTATACCTCATATGTTCTTCACTAAAGATAGCAAAGTTTCAAACTGTGGTCCGCAGCTCTTTGAAATTTAGAATTGCAATCTCATATTATAACAGAAATCCCCTGTGAAGCAACTTATATGGGCATATTCATTATATTTGTCCTATCAGTGTATGTTTTCAAGATATAGCTAGTATTTTAA
Organism: Dysidea avara; assembly: GCF_963678975.1. Taxonomy (NCBI): domain Eukaryota; kingdom Metazoa; phylum Porifera; class Demospongiae; order Dictyoceratida; family Dysideidae; genus Dysidea; species Dysidea avara. The sequence continues at coordinate 2,464,284 of NC_089281.1, forward strand.
AGCCAAACATGTATGTATTGATTGCCATCACAGCTCCCATATAAATTAACAAAACTACTAGAACTTCACGTATCCCAATACACATGCAAAGCCCCAGGTGCTTGGCATTCAAAAGGTTGACCATAAACCAACCTGAGTGATGATGCCTGGTGATATTTCCATATCACCAGTACTAGTCATTCATAACTATTTTGTGTATCTTTCCCCCACAGTGTTGGTGATAAGCAGATTGGAATTAAGAGAATGACTAGACACTGTCTTGGGTTCTAACATTGTTTATGAAAGATATGCATGAAAATGATTGGGGGTAGAGAAAACTATGAAAATGGCCAGAGGTATAGGATTCCATACCAACACATAATATGTACCTATTAATGTCATGTCCCATGACAAACTCTAGTGTCAAGTTCTCCGGCCTGTTTAAGGTTTTGTTACAGCCATCCCTATAGCTAGCTATATAGGCCAAGCAAACTTGATTAGTTGTTTGTCATCCCTGTCTAGACATCGTTTTTTCACCCTGTCACCTCTAATTTTATTATTACTGTTATATAATCACGTCAGTGAATCTGCTGAGAAAATCCACCATCATTTCACAACACAGGAAATATTTCTTGCTATGGTAAATCTAATTTTAAGTTTTAGCTAGCTATAACGACAGTGGTAGCCTGCTGCAATGATTTTGGATATAGCTTGCTGAAAAAGTAATCAAGTTTGTCTAGCCTTCCAAATTTACATGATAATCTATATAATTCTTTACCCTGGAAGTTAGAGTAATTGTCAAAGACCCAGAGAGGGGGTGGGGAATAACATTAATAAGTGCATTAGCTATAAAGTTGGCCCCACCCCTTGGATAAGACAGATGGTGTGCAAATTTTCTGACTTCCCGCGTCTCCTAGTGGGACAATAGAGTTAGTTGGTGATCATAGAAGTGAGGGGCGGCCGTCGGGGAGGGGTCCTAATATAAGCACAGAATTAAGGCGGCATATTCTACCTATGATGATTAAGGCAAGCACTGCTGTCTTCCTATGTATACTAATAGGACAACTATAGCGATATTAATTTTATACTTCATTTAACTAGCTACACGTATGGCGTACCTTGATATTTCAGAAAACACGTAGCCTCGAAAGCTTCCGCGATTGCTCGATAGTGCCTCCTGTAAAATGATTACATCTCCAAAGCGTAGTATTTGATGGTGCTCTGGTTGACCCAGGGCCGCCATCATCGACTCGGCCATCCGGAAACACTCTCCGCACTGTTTATATGTGAGGTGGAACCGTCCCCACACAAAGATTGCAGTCACGTGAATACATTATAGAGTTGATGTCAAAGTGCCGCTGAACCGCAAGTTTACCAATGGAGCAAATAACTGTGACCACATATGGAAGTGTTATTACAAGACACCAATCCCTGCTAAATCTTACAACACACGTAGCTATAGATCTAGCAATCGGTCCCTTGTCACTGACTGTTGCCAGCCTTTTTAACCCTTGCAAGCCACTCCACCAAGTGGCAACCTAGGGTTTCCACTCAAAACACGATGATTCTTTTGGTTGCCAGTTTCTGGAAATTTTCACACGGATTGACCTTTAGTTTATTATTGGATTGTTTGTAGAATCCGATATCAGCATAAATTTAACACATGTAGTAAATATCCAAAAAGTGGTCATGTGACTAAAAATTCCATTATTATTATTATTATTATCAAATTGTTTAAAAGGATACACAAAAGGCATGTGCCTGTACAAGGTGATACCCTTACATACAATCTTTACAGTTACAAAAATACAATTACAGAAACAGAACAACATACACAATACAAGTACAGAATTAAACAGTCATCATGATATTAAAATAAACTGTTTCAATCTAGATCTGAAATGTTTAACCTGGCTTCGTGCCAAAATGTCCTCAGGAATAGTGTTCCACAAGAATGCCACGGATACAAAAAAACAATAACGGAAAGCATTGATAGTAGAAGAAAACACTTTTAAAGTTAGGGAGTGCGACCTTGTACACAGTGTACAGAACTCAAAGTAATCACTAAAATTTATTCCAGTACATCCCTTCCAAATATCATACAAAATTGACAGTGACAAGAATTGTCGTCTAGACTGCAGGGATGGCCATTGCAATTCACTAATACAGTCATCCAATGATTTGGACCACTGATGTGATTGTGGATTCCAGGTGCTACATGCTGCATGCTCTGTGCTGCACTGATTCAATCAATTTAATGTTAGAAGAAGTAAAGGGAGACCAAACAGGACCGGCATATTCAAGATGGGGTCCCATTATAGCTACACTGATGTCTTGTTTCATTTTTTCTGGTGATTTTCACACAGACTGACCTTTATAAGTTCAAATGAACAAGTGCTAATTTTTTATATAACTCTGCCTATTGCTTTCACTATACTCATTTTGAGGTCTGTAGCTACATTAAAAGTAAATATATAAATAATTATTCATAAACATCCAAAAGGTGCCAATAATCCCATAACAGCTAGCTAGCTGTATTGGATCTGCTCATGTATTCTATAATACTACAAGATGTAGAAGTTTTCATTTAGGTAAAAACAATTCACTCTGAAATGCAATAATTTTTGAATGGGCTGTCCAACGTAGCTAGCTATTTATCATGAATAGGATTTTTGGTCACATGACCATTTTTTGTATTTGTGTGTGTTAAAATTATGATGATATCAAATGCTACAAGCAATAATAAATTAATACTTGTTTGCTTTATCTGAAAGATAAGTGTGAAAATTACATGATCTCCAGGAGCATCTTGAGTGGAAACTTCCAGTTGAAGGCAAATCATACCTAGCTTGGGACCGAGTTAGCTGCTTCATAAAATCGTTCATCGCTACTGACCTGTAGTGTAGTTACGAGATACTTATAACTTCAAAGAATTGTTATGACCTAAAACTGTAACCCTGGTCATGCACAGCCACCGAGAAAGGTATAGTTACCCATAAACTAAGCTATCTTAAAACTTCCTCTAGTGTGGTGGGTTGTATGATAATTTTTCTGGAGTACTGTTTGCAGATATTATGAGACAGATGAAGGTCAGACATTGTGCTTGTTTTATATTTGCAATAGGAAAGGGTAGGATAACAGGGACACTATATGTAGATAGTCAGAACAGTTTGGTGGACTTCGTATAACTGATATATATTCCGGCTTTATACTGCTTACTATACATAGTGAGTAGCTAGTATAAAAGGAATCATTTACATGCAGTATTCCTATAGCAAATTTAAGATCTATTATCTCCTACTTAGATTTGTGGTTGACTTATTATCGCTATATCTATGATGATCTGAATTGGTTATATAGATATTCCTAAATCTGCAGGATTTAATCCACTGAACTCAATTGTGATCCATATTTCTGTTACGCGAGTTTAATGTTTAAAAAAAAACTGTGACCCATATTACCCCCTGTCTCACAATACCAGCATTTACTCTATATAGTGTTTGTCTAGTAGCTAGACCAAACTATGAATCGCTAGATGAAATCTACACTAAGTATCAGGTAGTTGAACTCGAACAGGAGCTTACTTTAATATCTGTAAACTCCTGTGTACTGTAGTTATATCCCGTAAGCCATATACTAGGATCTAAGAGTTCATAATTACTACAGGGACGGGCCCAGGTTTTAGAAAGAAGGGGTGCCCTAGAGTAATAAAGTATATATATGAGTCTGGAAGGGCAATTGGAAACAGTAGAATCATGATGGAGGCTGGAAAGTGGAAATGGAAAACAGACATGGCCAAATCATCATATAGATGTACCCTAGAGTAAAATCCTCATTTAATGGCCACCTCTTACAGACCACCTACTTACAAAGACCACCTCCATACAGAAACCACATTGTAATTACATCTCAAAGATGGCTAAGGCATACTTAATGACCCACTTCATGGTTACCTACTATAAAGACCACCCATCATCTCTTCACATTGTTATAGCTACGCTTTAACATCTATTTCATGGCTTTATCAAAATAGCTAGGTCAGCTAAAAAACGGCTATGCTCTTAAGGTCACCATCTCCTTATGAAACCTCATTTTTCTTTGATACAAAGGTTACAGTGTATACTAGCTACATTCCACTTGCTTGGACTATTTTACATTCTGGTACAAACTAAGCGATACAGATAGCCAGATGATGGGTGGACCAAAATGATGACATTGACTCCTTTCTATTAGTCATGAAATACATGTTTGGAGCTTATCAAATATTACCATGTTGAGGTGACCACGTAGTGAGGTTTTTACTCTAGGATATATATATGTATATGTGACCAGATCTGCGAAAAGGGGACTTATAACCTTTCCAAGTTTGACGAGTCATAACTCATCATGTATTTAACCCATCATCTTAAAATTAAATTCAGGAATAGTGCTATGTTAGGAGTGTAAGTGACCAAATTTCAGGCTGGTACCATACACACAAGTCAAGTTATGGATTGTCAAGTACGTGCAATTGGAATGGCTATTTTCACAGATCTGGATGATATGACCATTTCTGTTTTCCATTTCCAGTTCCATTCCACTGTTTCCAATTGCCCGGTCTGGGAGGTGCAGCTCTCCAGACACCCGCTATATGTATTTTATAAATTTTAACACTGAAATTCTTGTACAGAGTAGATTGTGTGCACAAGTAGTTATTTAAATAAATATGCTTTCCATGAAATTAAGTGTTCTTTAGAGTTGTAGGATAAGTGACAGTGCATGGTGATTTGTCATGGATAGCTGCTATTGCCATGTATTAAACAAGCTACAAAAGCTATATATAGGCAAGGACATTAATGCTCAGCACAAAAACTAACTTGCAGTACTGTGCCATGCATGTGCACATTTAGCTTCCTAGATAATTTTAGTAAATGGAAAATTCTCCATAATTGCATTCAATGACTGTTCTTTTGAAAACTGCACGTGATGACTGTTCTGCTTGGGTGGTGAGGAGTAGGCACATTCCCCTCCATGTTTGATTCCACCACTGAGTTTAGCGTTGAACTATATTTAGTATGTTTAAGTATTGCGAATGGCTTTGATGTGTATTGTAGGAAGAGTGCGGGTGTGTGTGCACCCTCAGCTCCTGGATCTGCCCCTGCACTACTTAGTATTATGAGCTCTTGCTCGGATGATATTCATCCTCAGCTCCACTTCAGACTTGTGTAACAAACGATACAACTATATTATATACATAGCATCACCGTTATTTCAGTATACTGTGTGTCACCAGGCATCCTTGTAGCTCCATGCATGATAATATTAGGATAGCTACTTACTGACACATGCAAAATAATTTATTCTACTTTGGACCTCAAGAAGGCTGGAAGAGAGATTTCTGTAACAGTAATTTTCTCACATCGCAATCATGCTTAAACACCGAAGAGGCTCCACCAGATTGCAGTGTTGTCTCTAGAAAGAAAGGAGATAGACATAATGTTAGCCCCTCTATCACCCTTTTTCTCTGATATTGATTAATATGCTGTAAAGTCATGAGACATATATTGTCACTCTATCATGAAACATCTTCCAGTACGGCTTTAGACCTGTGAAGCCCATTTGTAGAAGAAATCATCATTTGATAGACTTTTATCACCAAGTAGGCTTTATTTCTCAAAATTAAGCCTTCGGCATGATTCCCTATACTCCTGCCTACTGCACAAACTAAAATACTACAGTATTAATGGTAAGCTACAATGGCTAACCAACAGAACTCAGTAAGATGTGATAATCATAATATTGAAGATTCAGTTATTTGCCTATGAATTTCATATAGGGTATGAACAAGTTATACAAGAAGATTTTGCCAAAATATTAGCATGCACCTGGCAGATCAGTGAAATTATTTATATATTCAGAAGGCTTGTTCTTTCATATCAACTGTGTTTGGCCAGTTTTCTCTATAGAACAGCTAAGAAAAAAAGCTCTCAGTCCATACAAGCTAAAGCGCACATGCAGTTGATGATCCAAGTACTTGGATCGTCAACTGTGTGCTTTAGCTTGTATGGACTGAGAGCTAATTGAGGTAGATGTATTGTATATAGCATGTAGTGATGTGCAGATATATATTGATTAATTGTGATAATTTTTTTTTTAATATTGTGATATGATGTAGAATCTTTATGTTGTGATCAGCCTAGGTATAGTAATTAGAGAAAATGTACCATACATGTCATTGTACACTGTACATTTTCGGATAAAAGAGCTTGCAATGTTGTATGCTAGTCATGTACCATGTTGTACTGTACTTCTAGTATATCTACAAGTGTCATCAGTGTAAATACACTATCTGAGTGATGAGTTTGTATATCGTGATATATATCGTATCGTGATATGTTGTGTGCAATAATTGTGACAGGAAAATGTTCTATATCACATACCACTAATAGCTTGTGTTGTGATTATATTCTTTTGGGCTGGTCCCTGGACACATCAGACATTGTCTGTCTGTATAGAATAAATTACTGTATCAGAAACATAACATCAAACATCTGTTGATTGCACAAAACATCCCAGACCAGGTGGAGTTAATAATGGATACAACATAGTTATCACTTATGTTTACATAACAGATTCTCTTGTGTTTTCTCATCTTTATTACACCAGCTCTATCTGAGTGGAGTCCCTCTCTAACATAGCAGTTGTCACTATGTCTGCTACACAGCTGTTAGCCAGAAAATGAATTTGGGTCATGACCATTTTATCTCAGTATCTGAGTACTAATAGCAGTTGCAGTGGCTTCTATTATCCTATCTGTGTCATCATATATCATTTGATGTATCCACTTGGAGCAACTGATGTACCTGTTCACTTTGACAGTACCCAAGACTAGGTGGGCTAGCTACTGTTGTGACTTTATTGGTACCATCATCAACTTAATGCTATAGAGTATCCCGATGACTGTTCTTTTATAGTATACTAGCATTGTTACCTGCCCTACATACAGGGACCACATTATAGTAACAACCAAATATTACACATCAGTGCATGCCCTGCAATATGTATGGTGATATCATTTTAACACCACCATCTTACAAAGTACACACTGTATACTGAAATGATAGGAAGCATGCAGGTACTCCTGAACCTGCAGAATTGTAGTAGCTAAGCTAACTACTGTAGTAATGTACATGCTTATAACACACAGGTGTGAACAATGTGGATGGTTCTAGTAGTACTTGTCCTATTATGAAGGCTATACATGTAGCATCATTAATTTCATTGTTGCATGTGTAATGAATATCACTGTTAAAGAACACGAGACCATCCTGCAAGTACACTGAATGATGTGAGCATGCATACATATAAACAGCAGAGCTGTGTGTACGTATACGTTGCTACATAAGCAAAGACAACTGTAAAGCCATACATATATGACATTTAACTTACTGACAATGGAAAGAAACTATAATATAGGGTGCAGTACGTGCCTATGGTGCAGGCTGAGCTTTATATATTAACAGTACTACACTCCCTAATGTTCCCTTCACTACACTACAACCTATTGTCATCACCTCTAACCTCCATGATCCCTACATTTACAGCACTACTATACTGTATGATATTTTGAGTAAACTACTACTGACTATTGTAATCACCTTTGTACAGCTACTACTAACTACTATCAACCAATACAGTGGAACCTGTTAATCAAGACACTTGAAAATGAGGACACCTGCATAATCTGGACACTTGGTAATGGTCCTAAAGTATCCCTTAGCATGTAAACTGACCTGGAAAATCAGGAAACCTTTATAATTGATCAGTCCCAACTGAGGTGTCCTTAATACACAGGTTTCACTGTAGAGTGAGAAAAATAGCATGAAAAGAAAGCAGAAAAAGCTGTTACCAAAAAGGCTGTCAAAACGAAAAAAAATAGTAGCAAAAAAGTTGTTGAAGAAAGAAAAAGTTGTAACCAAAAGGTTATGAAAAGAAAAGAAAAAAAAGAAAGTGACACAACCGGGATTTGAACTCACACTCAAGCCTCACGCTCTACCATGTTGTCTAAATTAGGGCTCAAATGGATATTCTATTATTTGAATATTTGGTGACTATTCGAATATCCAAATACCACTTTGGATATTCGAATATTCATTTCAAAAGGAATATATAACATCAGGTGTACAGTGTATAAAAATTCTTGATCTCACATACAGCTGTCTGTAAGTATTCAAATCATTTTGATTCTGTATTGTATTAAGGAGGCATATTGTATAACAGGATTATTGATATCCCAATCACACATACTGAAAAAGAATATTCGAATATTCAGTAGTTGCAAGTAAAGAATATTTGAATAGTAAAAACCACTATTCATTTGAGCCCTAGTCTAACTATTACTTGCGGTTACACTGTTTTTAAAAGTTGTTTATAAAGGCATGCTCAAATTGAATGGAATAGGTGTTTACTTGCGGTTTGCATGCGGTTTACAGAAAGAATTCAAGCGAATTTTTGCTCTACACCCTTGCACTAAATGCGCTGTAAACGACAAACGACGGCAGCTAGAAGCTTCATTTAAATGCTAACTTATTCCTAGATGATAAGCGCTTTGTTTGGGGCCAAAACCGCTTTGATACATGCAGCAACTGGTAAGAAGAATGTGTGAACTCAAATGGAATGCAGACGGTCAGACGGCTTTTCAGCTTTATATATAGACTAGCATTGGTACCTGCCCTACGTACAGGACTATAAACATTTTAATGCCAGAATCAGACCCCAAGCATTAAACACCATGTAGCTATGTAGCATGCAACTTTTAAACTATGAGATTTGTTTTGTCTGTGGTTTTGACAGGAATGTAGCTCAATTATTTAGTGAGATGTCCCTACCAGTGCCTTTATAACATGTTGTAAAGGACAAACAAAAGCATTGGTATCTACTTTACATGCAGGACAATTAATAATACATTGGGAACTGGGCCAAGCATAAATGTTATAGTGTGTGTATAGCATGCACGTTAGTGTGTGATCCTTATACCTTCTTTTAACTATATAATGAACATGCAGTGTTACATGAAAGTTAAGGCAATACCTACATGACAGGTAGTGTACACATAGCACAGTTTCAGTATGCTATGCACTAATGTTGTAGTAACACATAGCTATACCTGTACCCCACGCAGGTGTTTAAACATTATCATTAATTGTCCTATCATTAAGGTAATGTATGATCCTTTAAAGATCTAGAGTGAAAGGATGTAAACAGGATTAGTGAAATAGTTGTGCGAGGTCAAGCAATTGCACACACAGTTCCTCAGTGTAAACTACGGTATCTGCACGATGCCAGTAATATTATCACTTTTCAGATGCACAGTAGTACCTGCCCATGCAATTACGTTGTTTCTTTTCTACAGCAGTATAATGTCATACAGCTACAGATTAAGTGTGAAAGAAGCTTTTACCTAGAGACAGGACAAACACACCATGTTGACAATTCACCTGTACTACTACAAAAGTGCTATAAGAGTATCTATGATGAGTCTATGTGCCAGTGCTGAAAAACTGTGAGCATAAGAATTTATGGATAAAAAAATTGACTGAAAGAACAAAAAAAGTACATCAAAAATTCTCAAAAGTGAAAAAACCTGGTTGAGGTTGAGGGATTTGTGCAAATCACCACAGTTGTTTGTCTGTGGTTTTGACAGTAATGTAGCTCAACTTTTCAGTGATTCTTCTCTACACCAGTGGCTTCATGGCCCTATAAAAGCACATATTGATCTACTATACAACAATGCTCGTGTTGCCAGATGACCTGTGGACCACAATATAATGACAACCAAGTATTAAACAATAGTGCCATTCATGCCCTGCAACATGAATGGTGATATCGTTTTTAATATCACCGTCTTGCAAAGTATATCAAAATTATGGGAAGCATGCAGGTGCTCCAGAACCTCCAGAACTGCAGTAGCTAAACTACTATAGTAATACAACACACAGGTGTGAACAATGTGGATGGTTCTAGTAGTACCTGTCCTGTTATGTAGGCTATACATGGAGCATCATTTGATAATATCTTGACTTCAAAAGACATTAATTTATTGGTACCTGCATGCCCTACAAAGCAGAAGTTTCCATCACTGCTTGAAGGTTCTTAGTTTACTAATTTGTTAAGCTGCTTTACTGTAGTTGTACCCATAGTAAAGTGTCAGTAACTTTAAGTTTATGGAACATAATTGTTTTACTAAGTTTTAAACTCTCAGTAAAACATCAGTGAATGCAGGTTTACTGAAAAACTACTAAAATACCAAACAATTAACTGTTCCATATACTGGGGATATACCACTCTAGTAAACAAAGAAATTTCAAGCAGTCCATATTGCAACAATACTACACTCCCTAGTGTTCCCTTTACTACACTACAACCTATTGTCATCACCTCTAACCTCCCTACATTTACAGCACTACTATACTGTATGATATTTTGAGTAAGCTAACTACTACTCACTATTATAACCTATTGTCATCACCTTCGTACAGCTACTACAACTATTATCAACCAATGCAGTGGAGAACACCTGCATAATCTGGACACTTGGTAATGGTCCTAAAGTATCCTTTAACATGTAAACTGAGATAATCAGGACACTTTTGGTCAGCCTTACTACACAGGTTTCACTATAGAGTGAGAAAAATAGCATGAAAAGAATATAGTTAACAGAAAACCTGTTACCAAAAAGGCTGCCAAAACGAAAAAAAAAGTAGTAGCAAAAAAGGTTATTGCAGAAAACAAAGTTGTAACCAAAAGGTTTGGAAAAAGAAAAGAAAAAGAAGGGATTTGAACTCACAACCTCCCAGTCTTAAGCTTCACTACACTAAATGTCGCTTGTGGTTACAGTGTTGTTAAATGTTGTTTATAAAGGCATGCTTAAGTTGAATGGAATAGGTGTTTACTAGTGAATTTTTGCTCTACACCCTTGCACTAAATGTGCTGTAAACAATGAACGACAGCAGCTAGAACCTTCATTTAAACGCTAGGTTATTCCTAGATGATAATCGCTTTGTTTGGTGCCAAAAGCGCTTCGACACGTGCAGCAACTGGCGAGAAGAATGCGTGAACTCAAATGGAATGCAGACAGACAGACCGACAGACGGCTTTTCAGCTGTATATATATATATATATAGATAGATAGATTGTAATGACTGCTCTACTAAAGTATCTCAATCTTTTTATTACTGATTACAGTACAAAAACCATTAAGTATGAAAGCACTGAATAAACATTAGCTATATAAAATCATAAAAGTGGGGTAGTTTTAAAACAGACAAATCATTACAATCAATCATAGATACAAATTCAAGTTGTGGTCTGCCAATGCCATTATCAAAAGTTTCAAAACTAGACTCATCCCCATCCTACCAAGGCTTCAACTGCCACTATCACTCATTCCTGCCATCTAATAGAATTGGAAACTCGTTATATATCTTATATGAAATTTATGAATTTTATTCTGTGAATGCTATCCCACTATTTTAACTTTTCCTAGTCCTTGTGCCTAATATACACTCATATTAAATTTGTGCATTGTACATAAATTACTCAAACAGTGTCAAACTCTAATGTGCAAATGCACTAAGGAGCCAAGCTCAGAATCTTCATTTGAATACAGCATTTCAGGCCCTATCAGCAATTCTCAACCATGTGTCTCACGAATAGCCTATGGATGGGTCCAAACTAATCCTCAAGGTTTGCAAGATACTGATCAGTCACCACATATAGCTATAACTGACTTTAATTTGTAGGAAAATCATGTGCCTTACTGCCTCTGGAAGCCATCCAGACTCATGCACCAATTTCTGTCTCTTTGGAAATTGGATGAAAAAATATCCATGTGGTAAATCGATTAGCAGTACATTTAATATACCCCTCTATACAGCTGTGCAGTGGGTAAATCAGCTGAAATACAGCTCAGAAATGACTTTTGAAGTATAATCTTACATAGTACATGTCATTTCAATGGCCCGCCTATGCATAATCACGGAGTGAACAGTGAAAATCAGCCTGGTGGGCCGCCCGCTCTCATGCTTGTTTGCCAAACAATAAACTGTGCATGAATCAACTTTTCCTGGCCTAAGTCAATTTATACTAGTATCTAGGTTTTAGTTTCCACCAAACAAGTGGTCAAGGTCTACTCTAATAGAATTATGAACTCTTGTTTACATGTCTTGTGAATTTAGGTCTGTACAGTATCATATATTATCTATGACAATATTCAATCACAAATTACTGGTAGCTGGCCAGTTGCCGTCTCTTCAATTAATTATAATCTAAGGGGCAGTCAGCTGCTAATCATAATCAAACTTTTCCTGACCAAGGAGGAAAGAGCAATTGAGTCAGTGTATATACAAACTAGGTGGGAATTAGCCCAGAAAGGAACCAACAAGAAATGTGTTAATCTGAAAGGAAACAACATTTTCAACAATAATGAACTCAGTATTTGGCAGAATCAACGGATCTTCATCCTATGTGATGACTCCAGCAACACCTCAACTTGAAACACTTATAATGTACATAAGTAGTCGCATCTGTACGTATGCATGTAAATTATGTAGTGTAAGGAACTGGTTTTTCTGTTTTCCATGTGGGCGGGCAGTCCCAGCATTTCCATTATGACATTCAAGCCATTCACCATATAGCTAGCATGCTTAAGCTTGTTGCAAAAATAATACAAACATGTGAATCTCAGTTTGTGCCAACTTCATAGCACTGCTGACACTGTTCAAGTATATGAGCCTCAGTGTACAGAAAGCAAGAATAACCAGAAAATAATGGAAGAATACGGAATAATAGAGCTGACAGTATGCAGATATGTAGATAATGGCTGTTGGTATCTGCAGCCTTCAGACCCTTGGTGTGCTTACAGCATAAAGCATAAAATAAAATTCACTCTTGATAAAATAAATTGATAGCATGAAACCGCGTCACCACAAGTTTCCCGCGCACACCACATAGCTACTGAATATTGAAATCTGTTTGGAGCTGCTCGTGTGTACCGACTGTGCGTGTAATTGTTGGTGTTCCTTGTCCGCGCCTGTGCTACTAAAAGACGGAAGACTCGGCACTACATTAATGACTGTGAGCCTATTCATAATTAACCATGCATAGATTGCTAGTGTGTCTATAATCAACATCATGGCTAGTCTCGCGTGGCCAGACCGCTTTTTCTCCGTCACGGCGCTTATCGATTAGAGATCATAAGCGCCTACTCCGAAATCATGGCGGGGGGTCCTACATCAACACAGATCACTTGGAATTCCAAAATGGAACTGGAATGTTGGGTAAGAATCTGAAATCTCTGATAAAATGGAATCTCGACGATAGGGTCCGCAACGCGAAAAATCGATATCCTCCAATCAACTACCTTTATTATTATTATTGTTATAATAATTGCAAGACCTCGCACAGCGAGTATAAATGCAATATACAAATCAAAATATATAGCTACAGCTAACTAATTACAATTTTACAGTTCATTTATAAGAAGGTTGTTAAACACGGTGATAGATGAAGCTTCAACAGTCTCTGGTTGCAAGTTGTTCCATAGTATAGCAGTGGAAGGAAAGAAGCTGAATTTATATGCGTCAATTCTAGTGAATGGCAGGGTAAGTTTGTACTCATGACCCCGGGTAATTCCTCTATTAAAAGTGATACATTCTGGTAAAGTAAGGTCCACAATACCTAACTGTGTTAGGCTAAGTGTAACTTGAATAACACCAGCGTGGCAGCCAAGTTTGTCACTTTCTTCTGGTAGAAAACGATAAGGTAAGTGCGCCTAACTCCGGACAGTTTTTGCTTTCGGTGCTCTATCTCCGCCATGCAAGCGAATTACTCAATCCTTAAAATATCGTGATAAAGCCTATCCTATGGTGCATCAGTCCTGCAAGTTTCATCAAAATATCTCCATCCGTCGAGGAGCTGCGCTCCAAAATTCAACTATGTGTAAATTTCGCGGATGCTCCTAACTCCGGACAATTTATCACGCCTGATACAGCACTTCCGAAGTTGATTTGGAATTTTAAACACTGCCACGTTAAACTTGCATTTATTGCCCACCTCATACTCGATTTTGAGAGTCATAGTACCTTTCGTTGCCGAGTTAATATGGGTATATCAAATCTAGGTGTATTTACTCAAATATTTATGCAGCTTCAATGAGACTGGCTCTTACAAAATCATCCATAGCAAGTGTTTGGCTGATTGTTTGCAAGCGAAACTTGGTACAGTGGTAAGTCATAGTTGTCCCTCTGCACTGTATTAAAATCAACCAGATAGCTCTTTGAGTTTGGGAATAAGCAGCGATTATCGAAGACTTTTTGATAATTTTGCCACACACGGCAATAAATAATCACCTCGTTTAGAAAAACTAGCAGGACTTTTAAGCTGATTTTAGGATTACAGTATCATTGTATATGAAGCATTAATCACCTAAAATTTCAAGTAAATGCTGTAGATAGTTTTGGAGATATGACACCAAACATTGGAAGTGCTTGTGTGTATGTCCCTCCAATGAGGAAGAGCGGCTGTGCCGATCACTGAGAGGTTAAACTTATCAATCAATCAATCAAGTGTCCAGAGTTAGGAACTGTCCAGAATTAGGGGCACTTACCTTACAAATGTCTTAAAATTAGAGTTGCACCGATATGCATATTTTCACTTTTACCGATACCGATTTTTCACTCATTCCTGTAGCCGATATGCCGATATTTACCGATATTCTTCTATTCTGTAGGTCAGGGGAGAAAGAGCAAAAATTATCTGAAGTTTATGTGCGTGTATAACATTAGTTGAAATAATTTAATTACTTGCGTGGGCGGCCGATTCTACAATGTTTGCTACCAGTGTCCCACTAACCCCTTACATGGAAATGAAAGCCAAGTAGTTATAAAACACCTAAGTCAGCTTCTCAAACGGAGTTTTGGTGGGATTCTAGACCCTTTCCAAATAGTGATTGGTTGATTGCGTGGGCGGCCGATAAATATACACAGTCTATTATAGCCTTGCAGCCACACTATTCACAGATAAACAAGCCTAAATAGTTATAAACAGGTACAGCAAATAAATGTTTACCACTTACCACTGCATTCACTGCTTTCTTTTAATACTGTCACGTGTTTATTACTGTCGTTAATGATTGATTGTGGGTTTAGGTTATCGGCAAATAATTTCCTCTTTGTAGCCGATACCGATACTTGCAAAATCACGTTATATCGGCTGTTACCGATTATTCAACCGATTATCGGTGCAACTCTACTTAAAATCACGTGATTTTTCGTTGCAGCAGTTCGTAAGGTTCATGATATTCACTCTCAGCATTGTTCAAGTTGTCTATCATCAACTCAAAGTATTGGTGGTTTGATTTTATTGGTCAGTTTCTGGTGGCAGCACGATCTGTACAGCTTTTTGGTGACAGACAAAATGTTTCTTCCTCTGGAGCACAGGACAAGCAAAGCAGCAACTGGGCCGTGGGTCAGCAATGACCAGTACTAGGTAAAGTACCTGCATGCGGAGTATGGTTATAATTGAAGCTTGTTAGCCATCTGGCTGAACCATCTATGTGCTGAAATTCGGCCAAAATGACACGATTTTTGCAAACAAATACCAGAATGGTTGATACATCAGTGAGACAGTCTCCAACAGCAAGGATACGAAGCTTATAAACACCTAACAATACAGCTATCTTGCCCAGTAAACGTATAGAGCAATCGAGATGCTGAACCTAATGCACACAAACTAATTTTCACTTGATTCCAAGTGATTTAAGGTCATTGGAATAGATTATGGTTGTATTTCCGAGATTTGAATATCGATCACGAGTGCCTATTTCATACATTGGATTGCTCTATGCGTTTACTGGGCAAGATAGCTGTATTGTTAGGTGTTTATAAGCTTTGTATCCTTGCTGTTGGAGACTGTCTCACTGATGTATCAACCATTCTGGTATTTGTTTGCAAAAATTGCATCATTTTGGCCAAATTTCAGCATATAGGTGGCTCAGCCAGATGGCTAACAAGCTTCAATTATAACCATACTCCACATGCAAGTACTTTACCTAGTACTGGTTATAGCTGACCCATGGCGCAGTTGCTGCTCTGCTTGTCCTGTGCTCCAGAGAAAGAAACATTTTGTTTGTCGCCAAAAAGCTGCACAGATCGTGCTGCCACCAGAAGCTGACCAATAAAATGAAACCACCGATACTTTGAGTTGATGATAGACTACTTGAACAATGTTGAGAGTGAGTATCGTGGCATATGAAGAACCCTATGAACTGCTGCAACGAAAAATCATGTGATTTTAAGACATTTGGTATCATTTTCTACCAGAAGAAAGTGACAAACTTGGCTGCCACGCTGGTGTCATTCAAGTTACACTTAGCCTAACACATGACAATAGTTAGGTAGTTGGTTGGAGGATATCAATGTTGCGGACCCTATCGACGAATGTTCTTAAGTCCGATTATTTCTGTATATTTCTTGCAAATTAAAATTTCAGCATGAAAAACAACAACATGGTGCATGCATTATCTAGCTACTTACACTACATACTACTACTATTAAATGGTACAACTATAGATTATCTCGTGTGCTAGTTTAGTCTTGTGATTGCTGTGCGTGTATGTTTTTGCAAGCCTCACGATCCAATTAGTCTGGAAGCCAGCCGAGTGCATAAAAAGTGTTAAATGTGTATATATATATAGCCAGCTATATAAATTTCAAAATTTTCAATCTAGAATCTTGGCTTGAATCCAGAAAAATTGAAATCTTACACAGGATTTTTGGGTGGTGTTGGACCCCTCGCATCATGGTCTCACAACACAAGTATTAGTAATCAATGTAGTAACACTCTGTTATCAGGTGGCCATGTACCAGACTATTACAGCCGATAGTGACGTGGGTGGGTATGACTATCAATTCCTGGAGACTCCATCAGATAACTTGGTGTGTAAAATTTGTCATTATCCCAGTAAAGTTCCTTACCTTAGTGAATGTTGTGGGCATACATTTTGTAAATCTTGTCTTGAGCAAGCCAATGTCTGTATTTGTCCCATGTGTCGAAGTGAAAACTTTGCTGTCTTTGCTAACAAACAAGTTGACCGAGCAGTAAGGGGCCTCCATGTGTTTTGTACTAACAAGGAGAAAGGATGTCAGTGGCAGGGTGAAGTGAATGACATCATCAATCACCTTGGTAACAGCAATGGTTGCCAATTTGAAGAGGTCGTCTGTCCTAATGATTGTGGAACAACATTTAAACGACACTGTCTAGCTACCCATGTGAAGAGGAAGTGTCCACGCCATAAGGTTAATTGTCAGTATTGCCACATTGAAGGAGAACGTCAGTTTGTCAGAGGTGAACACAAGGAACAATGTCCCAAGTTCTCCATCGCCTGTCCCAACAAGTGTGAGGTTGGTAGTGTCCCAAGAGACAACATAGCGGAACACATGAAGATGTGCTCACTAGAGATAATCCAGTGTGAGTTTCATGTGGTGGGGTGTGGTGATTGCATAGCTCGTAAAGATCAAAAGAAGCACAATGAACAGAATATGGAAAAACATTTGTCATTATCTGTGCACCAACTCACCAGCACCCAAGACAATATAGCTTATTGGGCAGTGGATAGTAGAGAGGAACTGGTGGGAAAAATTATGCAGACAGAAGAAAGCGTTGTTAACACTCAACGAAACGTTACAATGGCAACACGAAGACTACAAAGAGTAGAAATAGATCTTGCAACTACAAAACGCCAACTAGTTCAGAGAGCCACAAGCAATGAGGCTGAAGTGAACACAGTTAGGGAAGAAATGAATACAAAGTTTATGCAAATGACTAACTTTATCATGGCAAAGGAAAGGTCAGTGGGAGCCAGTAAAAAAGTGTATTGTCGGCGAGTTTTTTGCCTGTGCTTCTTCACTGTTTTGATAGTGTTCCTTGGCTATATGGCATTGTTTATATATGAGAGTAAGAGAACGGCAGTGACAGCAGAAGGGTACCATGGACAAAATTTTACAGATTGTGAATGTCAGGATGTAAATCAACTCACCCAAGAACTCATGAACACACAGGCAAAGATTATTCAGGTTGAAGCTGCTGCTCAGAAGAACATCACTGAACTGGAAAAGAAATTACAATTATTGAGTGAACTATATGAAGAAGTGTATGTGCACAACAATACTCAACAAACTGTAACAATTAATGGTGATGTGAAGTGGACTGCAAAGTTAATTATAGAGTCAGCAAAGTTATCATCTGGTAATCAGATTATTCCAATAATCGTAAAGTTGTCAGAGTACAGCAAGAAGTATCATGATGATGTCGACTGGTTCAGTGTTCCATTCTATACTCATCCTAATGGGTATAGGTTGTGCTTGAATATTAACGCTGCTGGTAAGAATTTAGCATATTCCACTCACCTGTCAGTGGAGTTATACCTCATGAAGGGACCTTATGATAACTACTTAACGTGGCCACTGAGTGAAAATTGTAAAGTGAAGCTGCTGAATCAGATCAGCAACAGTGAACATTATTCAAACCTTATGTCCTATGATTCTAATGGCTGTAACAGAGTTACTTATGGAGAGAGAAATCATAATTACATAAGGTCCAATCTGAAGTACATCAGTAATAGAGATCTTTATAAGGCCACTAGCACACGTCAGTACCTCAGAGATGATGCAATATATTTCTATGTAGACTGCGAAATATACTCAGTGTAATGTAGTTGCTGCTGCTGCAATATTGCTGCTTGTACAATTAACATATAACACATTATACTAGCTAATTTGTATAATTTGTATTACATACTACTTTTAGTTTGCCATAAATTAGTAGGAATAGTTTGTTTCTATAATTGCACTGTAAAATAGCGAATAAGATTACAAAATCACAGAAGCTGATTTGATTGATCATTATTTAAACTGCATTCAGCCATGCAGGAGCATGCATATGAGTAGATACAATAATGTGTAATGATGTTCCAAAGTGATTTCTGGGTGGCTGATGGTCTCAACATTCTGATTGTATATGTCTTGACAACCAGGTACCGTATGATGATAATTGTGATGTTGTGGTGCCCCTTAAACAGTTGATCTCTACCGTCCTGATGGTTGTAAACTATTGCTTGACAGAATATACACTGCTGCTATGAGAACATATACTTATTGACAAAATGTTCTAATAGAACAGTCATCTTTGATGTGTTTGAATCTTTTGGTTAACACGGCTTGATATATAGCTGAATATATCGTAATATCAATCCATCCTGTTTCTCACCAGCTGCAGCTCTTCCTAGTTTACCAGTTCACATTTTTGCAGTGTACCTAATCATGATACGTCATCCTATTATTATCATCATAATAGATAGTGTGTGTCTTCTAGTGAAGTGTGATCACATGATTTGCAATGACATCATTCAGGATTTGATATGTGACTTGGGACCAACTAATAATGTCAAGGTGTCCTGATTTTCCAGGTCAGTTTATGTACTAAGAGATTTAACTAAGTGTCTGGATCCTCAAGTGTCCACCAGTTCCACTAAACCCTACACACAGTACTCCCTGCTTGGTATGGAAGGTTAATGACTTCCTAGTAAAGTGCATGTCACAGGACCAAATATGGTAGTAGTGAAGTGTCACAAATGTACCATTAGCCACTAAGTACTATACAGTCATGTCCTGGTTGTGTCACCATGTGGTGTTTGTAAGGCCGGCAGTTCAACTGCTCTGTATGTTTTTTTTCCCTACTATATTGGGATCAAAAAGGTTTGGGCTTTTTCTGGCTAAAAATATCACCCTAAAACCAACCTCATTGACAACTTGGCAGTATTGGTTGGTTACAGAGTAGGTAGAGGCTTTTCTTTGCTTTGTGTGTGGGTATGGGTCCCAGAGACTGTTAGGATCTGATAATCTGTTATTGTATGATGTGGATGATTTGTTAAAGAATTCAACAAAAAGGCTGTTTCCTCCAAGTACATCCTGTGATACATCAGACAGCACCTAACTGTATTCCTTATTGACCAGGCTTCATTGTCATCATTCCCAGACCACACTAAATTGTAGGGGATTACAGTGCTGTGATAAACACTACCATATTAGGAATGTTGATCAACCAGTTATTGTGTTGACAATAAGTGATGTCAGTTAGATAATTGTGATAAACAATTTATTAATTTTAGCTGACAGTAAGTGATGATGTATTTCCAAATGTGAAGCAAAACACTCATGCTCACACACATACTCAAAAGTCCCTGCACATGTTGAGACCTGTTCTAGCTATTGGCCATTACATTTCAGGGGAGTTGTAAGCTGTTGGTAAAGTGTGTGTGAGTTGTTAGGGGTGTGACAGGGTAGATATGTAGTCGACTTCCTTACATGGTAGTGTGTATCATGAACTGTGACCCCTAGTCTGTCCCCAGTGAAGCCAAACAGCAGTCTGTTGTAATGCATGATGATAGTATATATGACTGCTGTGATCTGAGCTAATTTATTAGGTGTGTTGCTATGGCTCCTTATATGGTAACCATATATGTATATGGTGACTAGCTTCAATATGTAGTATATTTTGATCTGGATCTACTATACTAGTGTCCTAATACCATAATATTAGCACAGGTGACTTACCTCTTATGCCACAAGAATTTTGCGGAGGGAACAGCACCAGATTACCGGTTGTTTGGGGTCAAGTCATCACCTGGTCTGTTAACAATTAGTTGACTCCCAGGCTTACCCTTCTCACATGTCCTAGCACAGTTACCCTGTACAAAGCAATAACTGCCACCACAGTATCTGTTGGGCTTGTCAGTTTGCCATCCACTAATAGTCACATGTGTTGGTGGCCAATAAATGAGTTAGTGATTATTATTGACTGCTCTATTAGAGTGACACCTTGATCCTCAAGGTACACATAGTTGCATTGTATCAACTCCCAAAAACTATTATTACTCTGAAATGTACCAACATAATAGCATCATGCAATTATTCTAATAGAACGTACAGTAGATTTGGCTAGAAATCTTGAGAGACAGGACAACCCAGAGGTCACCAAAGTTGTTTCATAGTTTTGATGGTTTGGGAGTATCAAATTTTTAGTGAAATTGTTTTCAAGGAAGATCAAAAGGATTCTGCGCATAACGCCTTGTGTGCATAAATTAGTGAAGTGCACAGAATGTGGTCGTTGAGGTGACACGCCTTACAATACTCCACTCATTTGCCTGGAGCATGAATGTAGTACAAAAGAAATAATACAATTGTTAATATATTAAACAACTAATATGTTGTGGTTGTGGTTACAAAAATTCAAAGCCCTCGAATTTTATGTCACCAATTTTCACTTCATCCAATAACACGTCACCATTAATATTAAACACCATAATATACGATGCAATCTTCCCTTTATCTTCTTCAGTTTTAAGAGCTACTACTATTGTGTCTTTTGTTTTCGGAATGAACCGAAATGATGAGAACCCATGAGTTGGTTGTAGTGGACCAATTGGCCTGACATTAATGTTGGTAAACGTACTATCTGCTGTGATCATAATGTTGGTAGCTCGATGTTCATCTTCTTGATCGTCATATTTTTCTTTGCTCGCTCGTCGGGGAAGGAAAAACCATTTGCTATGATAAGGACTCCAATTACAAGATTCATGTATCACATAACCAGGTCTGTAGATTCCAGCAGCTTCCATCATGGCATTGTAGTGATTAGCCCAGTTCATGTGTAGCACATGTCCAACAGGACTAACCATTTTAATATGCTGTGGGTTATCATTGACCACTACACCTGTTGTGGTTGTCCATACTTTACCAAGTCCTCCCACATATAAGACTTTGTCTTTAATCGTCATCCATTCAGCCTTAAATCCTTTTGGTGTACGTCCATCTCCATCTGGCAAGATAGCCCAGGGCACTAGGTTGTTATCAATTATTTCATAGATGATTCCTGAACGATCGTCAACAGTTAGTAGTTTGCCATTAAACACAATAAGTTCAGATAGCTCAGCCCCTCGACCTCCTTCTGACAAATGTGTGTTCAGCTCTATCACATTCTCATCCCAATCGACGTATGCCTTATCTCTATCATGAGACAACGTCAAATGTCCAACTTTCAGATAGCTTCGCCAAGTGTTTGGTTTATTCTCAACTTTAGATTTTTCATCAGGATCTGCCACGATGCCTATACAATACTGTATTCCCTTAGGGGTCCATACGGGCTTAGTGGCAGGGTATGTAGTGTTATAACCAAAGTCTTCCCACAACAACATTAGCTGGGAATCATGCTGGCCAGATGGCAGCAGAAAGATGACAATACAAATGGCAATTATAAACACCACGGCGTATAGGACCTTCTGGGATGAGGAGACTCGACGACCCACTATGTGATCAGAATTACTGTTCATTGCAGAAAAATGTATCCGGCTAAACCAACCGCCCATAACTGAGATGAACAACACGTCTGGAAAACACATCATGATTATTAGCACATACACATAAAACACAATTAAAAGCACACAAAATAGTAAACTAGATGATTTGAAGTGGACTTGTCTATTTTTTCTCTCCTTTTAACCCTTAAACCCATAAAGAACTTTCACGGAATGCAATATGGGCACTCACGATGTTAGGGGTAAACTAATTCTTATAGGCTAAAACAACACATTGTTCAAAAGTCTATACTTGGAAAAGGTTAAATGAACACTGTAACTACAGCAGCTTACTTGTTATGAAGCAATGAACAACAGCGAATTGCATTTCCATGTTTCAAAACTCTTGACATGACTTTAATTTCGATTGTGGCACACGAGTCATATATGGCTTGATAGAAAAATTTATATGGAATTTGTTGCAAGTTGATAGGAACAACCACCATTGAGTGTTTACTTGCCAAAAAGTTATTTATATGGCCTCACTGTTTAGCATTATGGAAAAATCCATACAAACCCTTACACATCACAAGTGATTGTGTAGCCATAGGATAGATGCCTTGAAAGTTACAGCACTTTGTGCAAGGCACACTTATACAGTTTTCTGGTCTATGCGGGTTTAAGGGTTAAGTGAAATGTTTATTTCAGACTTCTTCAAATTAACCCAGACCACAGCAATATAAAACTACTAAACTAATGTATACTACTAGCTTATTAAATCTTTAATTAGCTAGTAATAGACTGTATGTTTTATTAGAGCAGTTCATAAAATTAAAGCCACTACATCATCATCCATAGGGACATTCACATTAGACAACACAATGACAACCTGTCAACTAACATCTCTACACATTCTTCTTTTGAACCAAAGGAAACTCCACAGGTTAATGTTGAAGCCAATACAATGTGCAATAATGAGGATTGAAGGAAATTATACAAATGGTATAGAAACCAGAAGCAGATAGAGCTATTTCTGACGACATAAAAGGTACTAGCTGTTTAGTGCTTGATATTGACGTCCTAGGGGTAAAATTTACGCTTGAAAATATTTCAAATATTACAATACCTACAGGCTACTTGTAAATGGAAGGATTGATAACTTGGCAAACTGCTGTGATCGAGTTTGGAGACAAACAACAGCGATACACTATATCTTTTAACCGACTATTATGAGAAACACGTCATTACAAGACACAAACACAACATTTCACCTTCCTTTCGGAGTTATCGACGCATCGCTTATCCGTGTGAATTTTGAGCTACAGTTCCCAAACAAAGCGCTCTTTGTGTAATCTACCGGATACCCGTAAAATTTTTGAACGATGGCCCATGAGGAGGTGTCACCGGATGACACAAGACAACCAGAGCAAATAGAAGATGTCCCCGGCGAAGAAAAGGGCCTTAAATATTATATTTCATCGTTGTGAGTCCGGGAGATCGTGTACATTGGGTACCCTGTACATTTAAGACCAACGCGTATGACCTCGCGTATGACCCGTTGCACAAAATGTACTATTTTAATACCTCATTTTTCACTTCACAGGGTAGAAATAATCGTTGTAGTAATTATGTGTTTGTAGTAATTATGTGTATCAGTTTTCCGAGAATTTCTGTTGTTTACATGCTCGTATTTCACTGTATTTAAGGGTGCTCTGTACAGTTCGTACAAAGCTTCCCAAGACATAGTCTGTTTTGCACTAAAAGAAATATTATGGTCACTTAATTAGTCTGTGACATGTTGACACATTTTAGTACCCATAAATTAGGTATCCCATAGCAACAAGCGCACGCATCTTGCTATTCTACACCCTCTCACTTAAATTAGAACTACTCCATCATTTTTAATCCAATGGACATGAAATTTTCACACAAGCTACTTTAGCAATTTTGCCAAAGAAGAGCGTTTGCCATTTTTAAATAGCAAGTTCAGATGATGAATAACATGGAAGTAAAGAAAAGGATTTCTGGTAGTGTCAACCCAAAAGATAAGTATGTGATGAATGAGAAGCTAAAAGACAAAAATAAAAATGCACAATGGTTTGTGCTGTTTAGCATAGTGTATCATAAAAGTATCAAGGCTCTAGTGTGTAAACTGTAGGACTAGTTCTAGTATAAAGGGAAAAACTGTAACTCATGTTCTAAAGCAAATTTAGCAGTTGGGTTTGGACTAAACTGTGTACTAGTGTTAGCATATATCCAGTAAAAAAGTACAGAACATTTGCTAAAACCATTTGTAAGTTATAGAACAAATTAAATTTCATGGGAAGCCATATAAGCGGACTGTACAGAGCACCCTTAAAGAAATTCGTTGTTAACTGGTCACGTGATTGGATTGATAGCTCATAGGTTGTCTTATAATATTTGTACAATGTCCAACTATAATTGTACAACTTTATGTGATGGTGGCCTGTGGGTTCCAGTGGAACCTCTACCATGTGTTCACAATCAATTAACTCATTGTTGGATAATATATAGGTGCCCTTTATGTAATATCAAGAGGTAACTCTTGATAATATATATAGAAAAGATCCACTGTTAGCTGATGCTTTGTGTGTGCGTATGTGTGTGGAAGTGGGGGGGGGGGGGGGGGGGGGGGTGATTCAAGTAATTATTTGACATTTGTGGAAAATCTTTTCATAGATATATATAGATTTTTAAAGATATAAACAAGTAGAAGGAAAAATTAGGGATTTTAAGTTGTATTAGTGATCAAAGAAAAATGTCCACTAGTATATCTGCAGGTATAGGCAACCTTCCTTGTTTCATCTGTTCCCTTGTTTCACAACTTTTTCTTTCTTTGATCCCTATAATCCAACTTAAAATTCTTAATTTTCCCTTCTGCTTGTTTGTTTACTTTTACAACACAATCATGACAAATGAACCAGTGTATACTGCATAAAAGAAAGAATGGCGTTAAGAATGCTATAAAAGCAATTTGCATCAGAACACACATTCCAACAATCAATTAGGGCTATTATGCTTTGTTGTCAGCTGTGCTCTACCCATTACACAGTGTTACAAGCGAAGAACAGTACAAGAAGTGTCTGTAGTCAATCCATTCACTACAGAAAATACGGATGATGAGCATAGTAGCCAACACAGCCACAGGGAAGCAGGATTGTGCTATTGCAAATTGACATCTTGTGTTGTCAGCGAAAAGAACTGGAACAGAAAGGGGAATCCATGATGTGTGTATTGTATGTACTGCGGTTGGTGAAAAGGCACATCTTGGGATGAAGCGATGGTGAACTGCCTTATCCATTGTGGAGTTGTGCTTGGCTGAGGCATCAGTTAGTTAGTCAGTCAGCATATAATTTTGTTAAAATTTTTAAAATTCCATAGAAACTTTTTGGAAGGGTTGGGGTTGGCCTGAAGACATTTTTGGGCTTGAAACCAATTCTGCCAATCTGTCATGAAGGCTGTGATATTTTTGGCTAGAAAAGCCCAGTTCTTCATGATACCTAATATAACAGTACTACTGTGCTGTATGATATCAATCATACACTACGATAGTAGTGTATAGTAGGGACCACA
Organism: Dysidea avara; assembly: GCF_963678975.1. NCBI lineage: Eukaryota > Metazoa > Porifera > Demospongiae > Dictyoceratida > Dysideidae > Dysidea > Dysidea avara. Next base: position 2,490,244 of record NC_089281.1, read on the forward strand.
AAGGAATAGGCGTGGCCCACAAAATAATTTCACCAAAAACCAGCCTCAATTTCCCCTAACAATCAGGCAGTATTGGTTAGGTGAAACTAAGCTCAAATAAGCTTTCAGATCGACCCGAAACGCTTTCAACAAGTTGCTACGGAATTTAAAAAATAATTTAATGGAATTTTCTACTGACTTAAGTAAGTAAGGAACTGACTGATTGATTGATGCCTTCAGACAAGCGTAACTCGATAACGGCTAAGGCTACAGGCTTGATTTTTTCACTGTTTGATGTCGCTTCGGCCCGACAGGTGCCTTTTGGCGTACCGCAGTACGTACAATGCATTCTTCATGGATTTACCAGCGTCCTCCTTTGTGTCCCATTCATCTTTGCTGACAGCGAAAAGTGTTTATTTGGCGATAGTACATGATGGCTTCCCTTCGTAACAGAAACCGTCCGTATTTGTCATAGTGGCTATGTTGATATCAGAGGTGCTTTTCAAACAGTTCTTGATTCATACTGCTGTGTAACGGGCTGAATATAGCCGACAACGAAGCGTAATGGATACTTTACTTTTCAGACAATAATTGATATACAGTGGAACCTGTGTTACGGTTACCTGGATTAAGCGGTCACCTTTTTATAACGGCCACGGTCATGAGGTCCCAATATTTTCCCATACAAATGTATGTATTGTGGTCTGCATTAAGCGGTCACCTGTCTAACGCGTATAACGGCCAACCAAGAATTCGCCTATGAATCACTGTGTACATAACTTCATCCTTCATATAGCGGTCGCTTCCTTTTATGGTGGCTTGTTAAGCCAATAGTCTGACACCACGGCACTGTTTCAATGAATGATCACACTTCCTGCCTTTCAATAAATGCTATACAAACTATCAGGCTTCATTGCTTAAACGTATTCAATAGCTATAACCAACATTCATAACAAGCTCACCTTGCCCTTTCTGTGTAAAGGATCTATGATAAAATTATTACTGTATTGCGGTTGACGCGAGCCTCTTAATAATAATTACTCATTTATTACGGTCATAGCCACTAAAATGCTGCAGACCACCTTATGCAGGTTTTCTCTATAACAGCCACCTGTATATAAAGGCCAGACATATCTGGTCCCAAGGTGACCATTATAGACAGGTTCCACTGTAACTGGGGTGCGTGGCACCATTTCTTTCTTTTGGTATGTGTGGATTGCAGATGTGCTTTTCGAACAGTTCTTGATTCGAAATGCTGCGTAACGGGTGGAACATAGCTGACAACGAAGTGTAATGGATACTTCACTTTTCAGACGATAATTGGGGGGCGCGGCGCCATTTCAGATGCTGTATGCGTGGGTTCACCAGTCATAATTATTATTTATAAAAAAAGTTAACTAACAAGTCCACAGAAAAATTTGGAAATTTCAACTAGAGTAGGGACCATAACACATTGATAAAAAGTACTGAAACAAGCTGGAGTAGTACACGACATCAAGAGTATATTAATTCACAGTAAAACAATAAGAAGTTATATCCCTACTGTGCTCAAGATACCATAACGGAAATGCACAGTAGGGATATGGTTTTACTGTGAATTAATATCGTGCACTACTTCAGCTTGTTTCAGTACTTTTTATCGATGAGTTATGGTCCCTACTCTAGTTGAAATTTCCAAATTTTTCTGTGTACTTGTATAATTACATTACATTACATTCATCTTCACTTTACTGATGCATGTTATGGTTTTGAACAGCTACAAGCAAAGGCTAAAAACAATATAATTGAATGAATTATTAATACCAATAAACAAGGATTTTGAAGTACAAGTGTTTTTACAGCATGCAAAACAACATTTTAGTGCAGTTTTTTGATTGCACATGCAGATTACAAGATGTGCACATTGTACTATTGTATTATATCACCACAATTTAGATATATCACGTATCGTGATTACTGTGGCATCACTAATGTACACAGTATTGTCCCACAGCTTTATTGTTAGTTTCAATCATGTATAATCATTGATAGGCACACCAAGGTGGAGGAAATGGAGAGATTGCATGGGATAATTGCAGAACTTAAGATCAGGTGGGTGGGGCTTCATGTGTTACGTGTATTATTGCATTTTGATAGGTTGGAACCATTAGTGATGAAACATCACAAGCTAGCCACTAAGGTATGTAGTCACATTGCTCCACTATACCCAGCTGTATTAGTGGGCACATGGTGTAAACTGTTGCACTACTGTTCGCATTAATCTGGCCCCACTCCCTGCTCATGGGATCTGATAGTTGCGGCACTTATGCATCTACCACTACAGTGGTAGAGCCACACCTTTAAATTAATCCTTTAATAAATATTTGTATGTACTTAAACCGAGCTCATTAATCATTAACACCCCTGGCACAATTTGAATTGATTAAGCCATACTTAGCCCAGCACAGCAAAATGGGCTGACATGGGTTGTAGGGTGCAATGTAAACACATTCTGAGCTGGTCAACTCAGGCTTCTGTTGGCCACACAGGAAGTATTTTCTACAGTATACTACAACATGATATGTGCTATGCTTTCATTAAGACTACCAACCATTTATTCTACTGACCTTGCTATAAATGATTATTGTGTATTGTGAGTTGAAACAAAGGTTTGTGGCTGAGTTGTTCAACCTAAGTTACATCAAGCACAATCTGAAACCTCCAGCTCCACAAGTGGAGCCCCCAGATCCTCTTCTGTATTGTAAAAGGTTGGGCTTAACAGTTGGGGATCATGTGACACTTTCATCCATATGACATATGGTACATTTCCTGTGGGGTACTATATAGTCTTTCCCCCACGATTCGTAGCACCTGAGTGGTATACAGCAGCCAAAGCTTTTGCATGTGTCTAATATATAAATGAAGTTTTTTGTACTTAGCATATGGAGTGTTTGATGACTCAATCACGAGTTGCTCTATTAAATGAGCTCTACCAGGAGGAGAAGGTGAACTACAAGAAAGGTTAGCCAACTACTACATTGTCATGATACACAAGGGGAAATTTTGTTGTTTGTATGTAAACATGAGTACAAAAGCCAGAATGCTTGCCGGACACGCAACATTAGTGTACTTGAATAGAATATACTTGCAGTCTGTAGCTAGCTTTGGACAAAATCTTGAGCGTTATGACCGATACTCAAACAGGAACTTACTTTAATATCCATTAACTCCATGCACTAAAATGATATCATTGTTATTACACTCGTCCATGGTTCTGCCTTGGACTATGCCTCAGATATGTGTAATAACAATGATATCACCGGGATATAACTTGGGAGTCCTAATTAACAATCACCATCACTTCCTTTGACTCACCATCACTTCCTTTGACATTGTTCAATTGTGTGTGTGACATGCTTGTGCCGTGTATCACTTGTTGTGTTGCTAGAGTTGTTCCACCTGATGGAATTAAAGAAATCCAATGAGAAATGGAGTGGTCGTCTAGACAGGGCCAGAGCAAAAGACTTTACTGTGAAACAAGAGCAAGTTGAGGTATATATGTGATTAGCAATCTGGTATAATCCAGAGCTTGTGTTTGAAAGGACGGCTTTGTTTAACAGTGATCTCTGATATTTGAAGTGTTTAAATTAAATCAATACTAAATAGAAGTGTAAGACTTCCATACATTGTTTCATGTCAAAAATATTTTACTGTAAATATATTTCTGTGATCAATGACAGAATGTTTGACACATGTGTGTAGTGTGTGTGTGTGTAGTGTGTAGTGTGTAGTGTGTGTGTAGTGTGTGTTGGGTGTATTGCAAGATGTGTGCATGTGTGTCTGGAGAGGGGTCCGGTATGTGACCCTTGCTACGTACCTCACAGGACAGACTCAGTGCAAACACAACCAAGGCAAGAGAACAAGCAGAACAACTAGCTGATACTAGAAGGAGCAGTATAGAGGAGGCAGCTCACTACATCTTCCCCATTGAAGTACAGGAACTTGATGATGATGTAGAGAGCAGTACTGGTGAGGTGTAGTGATTACTAATATGATGAGAGAATGTAGGGTTTGGTTGAAGCCATCTAAAATTAAACAAACAACACATATTTACCATCTGTTGGTCTGTATTAGCAGCTGTTGTCATGTCTTGTCAACTGTAACTATTTACCTTATTACATGTTTATGTGTAATCATCTGCTGTGATGTCTAGAAGTACAGTAGTGTGCATGGCCACAAATAAAAGCAAAATATTTGATAATATCACTGCATAATTAAATTATTAATTATTTGGTCAAACACACACACAGTTAGTGTTATCATCACATGTTGCAATTAGGCTCGTCCCTGGACATTAGTATGGAGATGGTAGTTGAAGGTGATTGGTTGTTAAGTGCTCAACGATCATCAGTACAACCCAAGATGACTATAGTGTGTACCCCATTACCTGCTGATGGTGACTATAATGAATATGTTACTGCAGGTATGTTAGGGTGAGGATGTTTGGTATGTTCTAACTGACTTATTATATTAATTTTGACTGTCAAAGCTGTACTACATTTTTTATTAACTCTTGTTATTTCTTTGTAGCTAAGAAGAGGAGGAAAATGCTTGCCAAAGGTACACACATCATTAACCTGTAATAATGCTCATATATTCTTCTCCCAATAGAGGCAGAAACTCAACAACTCCTCCACAGTACAACATATACTATTAGTGCTGGTATGGCTCACATAGCTCAGTACACATGGCTGATAGCTGATATACTTGATGTCCATCTCTCCTATCCTTACTCCCTTGTGACGGCCATTAGTGATTATGGACAATGTGACTCGTCTGAACAAGAGTTTAGGGCTAATGTTGTTAGATTAAATAATAATGTTGTACACCTCTGCTTCATGCAAGTGAGTGATGTCTGGTGTAATGTTGTGTAGTGTATTATAATTCACCTACAGAATGTACCTCACTCGGCACTGACCATTCGTCACACCTTAAAGAACCTCCATGCCTTGGTAACTCATACACAGCTGGGAAGGTATGCCACTAGCATTTTATGATCAGAAAGAGTACTTCCTCATTATTATAGGGATTAAGGGGGCTCTGTACTGTTCACCTACATAACATGTGTATATCATGTCTTCTTGTTCCATTGATCAGTACAATATAATTATATTGCTATTACAGGTCAGACCCCTACACTTGTGATCCAGATCTGATGCTACATGATCCTGGTGGTGTGGCTTATATGGAGTCTGACACACAACCTCCTGCCACTGTCACTGCCAGTACTGAAGGTGATGTGTTCAGCTCAACAGAGGAACAGTACACTGGAACAACACATGTACAACACAACCAACCAAATTTTAACAGTCAGAATGATCAACCTTCCACTTCACCTACTCAAGATCACACCAATAAATCATCACAGTTAATTACTATTAGTAAAAACGATTTAACTGATGGTTCAGTTAGTAACAAGACTTTACAAGCCACACCAGAAGGTGTGGCTGCCAGCAGTTCCATGTTGAATACAATCAGCAACTTGTGGACATCAGCCTGGGGCTCATGGCAACGACAATAAAATGTTTACATAAAATATTTTTAAAAATGATAGTGAAAACTTTTTTATTCTGCATCTTAAAATTCATTGTAAAATACAAAAAATAAGGTGATATATTGAGTTGTGTGTGTGTTGTACGTATTATAATAGAGTTGGCTGATGTGCTATAAATTTATGAAAGTCAATGTTCTGGACAGGTTGTGGAAATTCATCCGGCCCTCTGGACGTTCATGCCAACAATGGTCACTAATTATGCGATAGATTTCATCTGGACAAGTTCTTGGCTGTTTTAATCTCTTGCCACGCATCAAATGTTGATAAATCTACAAATAAAGATAACAATTAACAGAATTAGGCAAAAAGTAATAGCAATTTTTAGTGGGAACAACACTTTCAGACCAACAAGTTTAGCTTCATAGTAATAAAGAAGTTTTCCTCTTAGAGGTAAAAAGCACTCTCTAAGCTGGATCAAATCTTGGTTAGGTTTTTATATACAGTCAACAACTTACCCCCATTCTGTCGAGGACTTTAATATCAAACTTGGGGGTGTCCCCATAGCTGAATATTTCCCATAAGGTGACGCCAAAACTCCACACGTCATTGGCATGTGTGAACTTCCATTCACATATTGACTCAGGAGCATACCTATAGGATTATGAGACATCATAAAAAACTATTAGAATGAATGCTATAGGCAATTACTTTTTAAAAGTAACTCTTTACATATTACATGGAACTGAACTATTTAGTTATGGTTACATACAGGAGCTCATCGAGTCCGTAGGACGAGGGAGCATGTAACTCCGTAAACGGCGAAATTCAAACATGGCGTCGCAATTTATTAATAGTAATTTAAACAATAACCGTATAAGGATAAACACATACCGTGCATGCTCGCTAAACCTATTACTACTGGCACAATAGTTATACTGTAGTCTTCTTGCTCCAGCAGTGAGCGATGAAACTTGATTCCGTCAGTATTTACTGCAGATACTCTGCTGCCGCCGTGGACTGATAGCCGGCCCACTTACATTATGCGGTAAGCAAGAATGTTTCCTAGCAGTCTCCAAAACATCTTGTCACTATTTCACTCCGTTAGTTAAGTCTTTTCCTCGACGTTTCCTTTCTTTCACGAATTAATCCAGGCGCTGCATATTTGTGGCATGATTATTACGTAATTCTTTACCCTACGATACAACCTTTACTATATAAGGAATATACTATGTTAAGAAAAGTCCGCCATGTTTGAATTTTGCTGTTTACGTTGTGAGTATGCGGAGTTACATGCTCCCTCGTCCTACGGACTCGATGAGCTCCTGTTACATACTATCCATAAAAAAGTAACTATAATACTACCGTATTTCTATATTTATAAACCGTTAAAATAATTCATCAAAGCTGGCAGCTAAGGTGTACTTCATGACCTCATTAATAAGACCACCTTGTTATAGTGACCATGTTAAGTTGGGTCCCATTAAAGTATTAACTATAATGCATAATAGGAAATTTTGTGTTTGTAAAAGGAAGACCCTTCACGAATAAACTACCCCGCCCCACCCCCAATTTTGTCACTAACAAACAAGGTACGTACACTTACCACCACAGAGGGAGGGATACACTTCTTGTGTCAGCTACACGATAGTAGTCTGAATTCTCCTGCAGGTTCAGTTGTCGTGCCAAACCAAAATCAGAAATTTTGACACAAGAGTCACTTTGTACTAACACATTACGTGCTGCCAGATCACGATGAACTATGTTCCTCTCTTCCTATATAATGTACATGTCAGATTTTATGTATGTACACACAAACCAAAACAATTGAACTTCACAAAATGCTCTAAACCTCTAAAAATAAGGCCACAGAAAGAATACAGTAAACCTGTTTAATGTGGCCACCCAATACTTTAATGCGGCCAGAAATAAACTGCATGTAATGGAACAATCAACAGTTATATTTTAGCAGGTCCCAGAGTGGCTTGATAATATTAAGTAGTTCATCACTTCTTAATATTATGAACTCTTTGTCCCATTCATTGTACATTTACAAACTACAGTTGCATCATCTTATGTGTGATTCCTCCCCAAACTGTGTGTAATGTGGGCCAGTAAATCATGTTGGCTACTATACGTACCAGATATTCCATCCCTTCAGCAATCTGACAACTGAACATCACTAGCCTATTCATAGGTGCTTCCTGACGTCTAGTCTGTGGGGAAAGAAGAGAAACAAAATTGACACCTTTAACTGTGTATGAAAAAAAAGTGTGTTGTGTATATACACACCCCTGTGTAGTGCGCACATACAGAATAGTTTAGCATGTAGATTCTGGAGTCATCAATCTTTAAAATTTTCATTTAGTACTGGCAAATAGGTTCAATATTGGAACATTGACTAATGAAGTCTGCAGCCTGCACGGGGTTCTGTCAGGCAGGATGTTTCTTTGTGAATTGTGATTTTGAAAACAAATCTGGTGGCCCTAAGTCTATTCCAGATAAAAAGGCTGACATTGCTAAGTACGACACAAGTTATAATAACCTTGAAACCTCTGAGATAGTTTCGGAGGTCACCTAAAGGAACAAACTCGGTGATTAACATTAACTCTCCCTCAGGATTGTGACTTCTGCCAAGGAACTTGACAATATGAGGATGATCTAGTGCAGCCATGTTGCTGGCTTCTTTGAAAAACTCTGTCTCAGCAATACCACCTCCCTCAGTAATGGATTTCTTCTTTAGAACTTTAATGGCTACCTACAACATGATTGAAGCACATATAACACTGACTATTCTATTAGAGTAATTGTTGACTAGTATGTATTGTACAAGCCATGCACACACACAAATCACATCAACACACATTACCTGCTGTATACTCTGTCCAATAACCATCTCTCCCTTGTATACATCACTGAAGTGACCCTAGTGAAACACAACTTATAACACTGTTACATACATCATATACACACGTACTTGTCCTAGTTTTCTTCCACGCTTCAGTTGTGAGAATGGTATATCATTGGATGGTGGCAGGGGTGCAGCTAACCGTGACTGTTTGGGTCCATGAATGCTATGATTGGCAGTAGTCAGCCCTGCTGTGTGGTGTCCACCAAAGATCCCTGCAGGTGCAGGAAGGCCCCCATGATTTGGAATTCCATTTAGCCCTGCTGTGTGGTGTCCACCAAAGATCCCTGCAGGTGTAGGAAGGCCCCCATGATTTGGAATTCCATTTAGCCCTGCTGTGTGGTGTCCACCAAAGATCCCTGCATGTGCAGGAAGGCCCCCGTGATTTGGAATTCCATTTTGAGTCAAGAGACCTGATGGTGGCGACCCAAGATTTGGTTGCATTACAGAAAGAGGCAAATTGGGGTTTGATGGTTGTTGAAGAGATGGAACATTTGGTGTGGGATGCAAAGGATCAGGGTGAGATGGATTGGGGATCTGCCAAGTGGTAGAAGATACCCATTGTAAACGAGGAGGATTGAAATCAATAGCGTGACCATTCATAGGATGTAATAAGTCATGTTGCTGTCGTCCATCCAGGGGGAATTCTTGATTAATATTGTTGTCATTAATTCCATTGAGATTGTTATCATTTCCAGCACTAATGTCTGATGAACAAGAAGAGTCTCCACTGGTTGAGGGTTCCACTGGAGGGATTAGGGGGTCACCAATATCTGGTGAACTGGGACCACGACCTATTGAAAACACATAATAATGAACACCTGTCTTAACATGATATATGTAGTATAGTACCTCTAAGATTTCTAGGATCCTTATCAAGTAGAGGAATTGCTCCTGTAATGCGTGAGGGTGAAGTTAAGAGGACATTACCAGAATATATTGCTTACTTGTTTTGTTTGGAGGAAGAATTCTCAGCAGAGGAACTGGTAAACCATGCTGTGGAGTGAATATAACATGTAACACAAGTTCACATAACACACACACACACACACACACACACACGCACACGCACACACACACACACACGTATGCATAGTTGCACACACATACCAAACTCACACACATAGAGACATACTAAACATTGTATCACACCTTTTCTTTATGGTAATGGTACACCAGTTTCAGTAAGGATTCAAACTCTGCATTAGGCAAAATGTACAATTTTCCATCCTTCTTTACAGTGATTTCAAAGTTTCTAATACGACGTTGCAGGCACACATGTAGTGTGTAACTGTTCGTGCGTTGACGACTCTTCCGTACCAAATATAGCCCATCTTCCAAGCCTTCTTCTCCAAGTAGTGATTGTACAGCATCTCGACTGATGAGACCATGACAGATCATACTATTGACTGGATCTGTGTGGTATAGCATACACAACATGTATATGTACAATATTATATGTACAAATACATACATACCTGTATACAAATACACTATTCATAGAAAGTAACAGTACTCGAAGTGCATAATTGTTCTGCATGCATGACAATAGTTTGTGAGGACCCAGGACTGTGCCTGATCAATGGTACAGATGAAAGGGTTATTAGAGATTTTTATTGTGGCCCTTTGGTTGGTATATCACCAAATAGTTCTTAGTTACTCTGGTTGGTATGAGATACTGTGTTCTTTCAGAAGATGCATTTATATCTATAGAATTATCTGAAACAGCAAATCGAACTCAGGAAGATGTTGAGTAAATTGGCAACTGCAGACATACCAACTAACTAGCTAACAATAGCTACAATTCATGTTTCAAATTATTCTATACTTTCAATAGACAACAAAACATTTCCCATGAAATCATGACAGAATACTCCAGAATCCCTCCCAACGATATGACTTAATATTATTGAATAACTGCAGAATGAGTAATTGATATCTTAGGGTAGTTGACTGTTCCATATAGTGGGAGGATCAAAGCGATGCCGCGTATCGTATTGTCCATACAGTACTAATCGATTGCACTGTATGAGTCATACAGTACAGTTATGTGCTTAATTGGTCAAGTACAGCACACACTTGGGCAAATACAGTACAGTTATACGGAGAATTTATTTAAGTAATGTTACGTAAACAACATACTGTAAATCGCTAAAACCAGCCAAACTAATCCTATGAGTTTGTTCTATGGCTAGGAATAGATTGTATAAACACTTACTGATTGTCTGACCACGAAGCTTTTAAAACATGACTCCACTAAGACAGCACGATGGATCATGTGCGTGACACTGTAAATTGCTAAAACTAGCCAAACTAATCCTATTAGTTCGTTCTACGACTAGAAATAGATCAGTGCAAAGTTATAGGCAGGTGATGGGAAACAAGGAACCAATAATTAATATTGGTTTGCTATTGTACTGTATATTAAGGATCATAAAGGTTTGAGATTTCTGGCCAAAAATATTACCCTTAAAACCAGCCTGGCAGAATAGTCAAGCCCAAAAGTACCTTCAGTACAACCTGAAATGTTTCCAATAAGTTGCTGAAATTTTCTTTACAAAAATTATCAAGTAGAATTTTGCACTGACTGCCTGATGCATTCAGACAAACATAACTTGATATCGGGTAAGGTTGTGGGCTTGATTTAGTCATTGTTTGATATCATTTCAGCCCGACAGGTGCCTTTTGACATACCGCAGTACATACAATGCATGTTTCAAGGACTTACCAGTGTCCTCCTTTGTATACCATTCATCTTTGCTGACAGCGCAAGGTGTTCAAATTCTGGTAGCACCACTTGATGGCTTCTCTATGTTTGTAATAGGTAATTGTCCAAGTTTTCCATCGTGACTGGATTAATTGCAAAGGTCATTCTCACATTGTTCTTTGTTTGTAACTATGTGTAATGGGCTGAAAACGAAGCGCAATGGTCACTTTGCTACTTCAGTAATTGGTAGTTGGGGTGCGCATTCAAATGCAAACAATAGGCCCTATTCTTTCTTCCTTCCAATGCAGTACATGTGGGTTCACCAGTCATAATAATTACAAAAAAGGTATACAAACAATCGCAAGGAACATTAGGAATTTTAAGGATCATAGAAACAAAAGGAGTGAAACAAGAGAGGTTGCCATATACCTGGGGATATAGAGGGATTAAAAGTCCATATCTTCAGGCGTTGGCAATCTCCCTTATTTTATTCTTTCTTTGATCCCTAATCAAACTTAAAATTCCTAATATTTTCTTGTACCTGTATTATTAAAATCTGACCATCTTAATGATGTAACCCACACACAGGTGGGTGGCCTTAAATAGCAAGCTTTTCTGAGTGTAAAATATTTTCAAGCAACAAGGAAATTTAATGCAATCTCTAGGCTTTAAAAATGATTTTCATCCACTTGGCAACAAGCCCACACAAGAACAAATTTCCACAGAGTAGAAGTTTGTCACAATTACACACTTCCGCCAATTACAAACTTGCCAGACATTTGATAGGATATACATTAATGAGGGTAGGTAGAGGATGTTAGCTTACCTTTCTCTGTTATCTTCAGGTATCGTTCAGGAGGTTTCAATGATCCCTCTAAGACACATTTGTTACAGTTAACCTTCAGCAGGTAAAGTGTGTCCGCCATGACACAGAATGACACCATCTCTTGTCTTGTACTGAACAAAAAGTGGTTCTCCTACATGTCACAACATCACCGATAATAACTTTGTGTGTATACATGAGTGTGTGTGTACATGCGTGTGTATGATGTGCGTGTGCACGTGTGTGATGTACGATAAATTATGGGCTAGATAACTTTACGTACAATATTATGAGGTTACTATCTAGTTAGTGTTTTGCCAGTGGCAGTCATTTTTTTACTATACATGATAAAATGTAAACCATGATCAAGTCAACAGTTAGGGAGGAATGTTCAGTCATTTGTTAACACTTTCTAATGTTTCTCATTTGTTAGCACTTGAATAGTTTCATGTTAATTTGATTGGTCAATTAGGAAATCCCTTAGGCTGTGTAATATGCACACATACACATGCTGGTACACACTACAAACACATGCCCACACTCAGTCACCACACAGCTTACCCGTGCTTCACTTTTAATCCTAGCAATCCAGTCAGATCCTGAATGACTACTACTTGTAGTACGACTGGAACATTCAATGAACTCAACATCAGCCAAATGGCATACCAACTGAGACTAGAGTATGTAAACAATGTATCACTTGATGATAACAACCAAATCATGACCTCACTTTGTAATATTCCCACACAAATGTTACAACAAAGCCAAAAAATAGTAAATTAATCCTTAAACCCGCAGCTGTTTTACAAAACGCAAACACTGAAAACGCATAATCCAGAAAACTGGATCGCATGCATGCGCCTCGTAAAACTAAACTCTATAACATAGAAACTGTTAAAGCTATCTAAAAACGACAAACACCACCTTTACTCACCGTCAAATTTTGGTTTGAATGGTCCCATACCTCGTTGCGTCCATCCAACCCAGAGATACTCGCTTCACTTTGAAAGAGTAAAAGAACTATCCCTTCTTCACATAATGATGTACAGAAGGCCATAACTCGGCCGTACTTTGTTGTATCAACATTTGCTTGGTGTCATGTTACTCCTCACGTGATGGCAATTCAGTTGATATATAGATATCACGTGATGGCAATTCAGTTGATATATAGATATCACGTGATAAAGTCACTGTCGGACGAGCACAATGACGATACGAACATGGTAGGACGCAAAATGATTCAGCGCGTTGTAGTGGGTGAGTTCCTTGTTTGTATGTTGAAAGTTTATATACAGGCAGATAGCTTATTCTTTGCCAATTAATAAAATCTGTTTTTCGAAGTGATCAGATGAATGCTTCATGAGATATGCTTGTTTGTAACTGCCTATGTAAATTGGCTAAAGTATTGTGCACAATTTTTAAATCAAATTCAGTTTTCTGGATTAAGTAGGTTTAAGGGTTAACAAATACTGTCTTGAAACACCATTTGAGACAGAGATGGTTCTACAGCCGAGCCCACTGTTACAAGTTCATTACGAGTGAAGCGCTTCTATAACACAGACTGCTTTGTCATTTTCACCTTTACCACCACTTCTAAAAATATAATTTTTTTTCTGCCATATAGTATTCAACATGGTCACTAAAACGAGGTGGTCTTATTGAAGAGGTCATGAAGTATTTATTGGAGATTTGGCCCAATACACAGTACTAACCTCATATCCATCAAAGTCACTTGATGAGTGTAACTTCATCTCAATTCCATTCTTGACAGACAGTAACAATGTTACAGATACCCTGCCTCGGTCTGACTCCTACAAAGTGATGATGATATATCACCAGTATTGTCTAACAATCAATAGGGATACCAGCACACTGCATTGCTATCATGTTACATTACTTGGTTTGTTTATAAACTGAAATACATCAATAATGTATGATGTAGAGTGAAGCCAGTTATTAACAGGACACTCTGAGTAAATGATTGTATAAACATAAAACGATATTTCCATTAAAGGATGAAATCTTCAACAAATGACAATTACAATACTGAGTCAAATATTAAAACAAACAACTTGAGGTAACCATTGAACACATAGTTTTTATAGTGCGTGAAAGTCTAATTAGTATACAGGCAGGCCGTTCTCCCTAATGTTAATGACAGTAGAGTATTCCTTAAAAAAATAAAAAGGTTCTGTGTTGATGTTGGTAGAAAACTATATAACAGTATCAGAATTTTACCAGGGAAACCCAGGTTTTCTTCCATGAGGAAGTTTTCATGAACTATATTTAGGATAAACAATCACTGACTATTTTATGAGGAAATTATGGATGACTTAATCACAAGTGGAACGCATATCAATTCTTACATAGCTAAAAATCAACCCCGACAAAGTATTCTAATGCGTGAATTAATATAGATAAATCACCGTTCCCAGTTGTGCAGTGCAGTGTAGTGCAATGTAGTGTGTATGCGTGTGTGTGTGTGTGCGCATAGTGTAGTGCATGTATGTGTGCAAATATACATACTATTTCAGCTTGATATCTATGACATTCAAGTAATGACGACTTCTCAGCAATTTCAAGGTACTTCAGTTTTAGTTTTCCATCACTGAACGGAGACTCAACACTGTAGAACTTATCAAAGGCAGCCACTACAACACGACGAGTCTTCCTCATCTTCTTCATACATTTTGCTGGTAAAAACTCTTGATATGAAAACCGTTGACTAAATAAGGAAAACAAAATAGTACTATTAGCAACTATCAGCAATGAGGTAGATTTCTCAAAGCTTGATATAATGTCTATATAATTTGTTACTTAGTAGATGGCTGAATTAGGTTGCTTTGCACCATGGTGTTATGCAATTATTACGTGAGCGATTTATTACAATATTGCATGTGAAAATTGAAACACAACCACACAGTGTGAAAAGTCTGCAATGTCAATATGAGTGCTTGTTTTCACTGAGAATCAGTTCACAGACAAAACTTCTTTGTTAACAAGTTATAGCAAACTGTATCAGATATGAGGCCCAGAACAGACATAAATTGGACAATAAGTGTAATAATTATTGAAAAATGCGATAAATATTGCTATATGATAACAATTGTATTGTGTGCACTTGATCAGGTGATACTGAAATATTGCCAACCTTGGTTTGCACATATCAGTGGACTATCAGGTCAGGACCTCAGTAAGCAGGTCACTTTGTAAACGACACATTTGGGCACAAATACAATGACCGGTTTTAGACAGGTGGTCTTATTGTACAGTGTGACCTGATTAGATTTATAGATACATGGTACAGTGTCACTAAAAAAAAAATCTCACACAACAAATAATTCAGTACTGTACAATCAATACCAATAAGCTAGTCTGCTGGGACACGTTTAAACACCAACACCCTTGTGCTAGAATACCAAGAATTGGTGGATTTGATTTTACAAGTTTAAAACATACATTTTCCAACTGTAATAATGTATTAACACTCTGTTCAATAGCATTAATCAGTATACAGCAGCAGTTGTTAATGGAACTTACAGTATTCCTTTGAAGTCAGTCTTTTCTTCCTGGGCTTTACGAGCCATGTCTATCCCTCCCATCCATAACATGTACTCTGTTACCATGGCATCAAGATGACCTAATAGGTAATCCTTCCGAACCTATACAAGTGACATTGTAATAAGGTTAGTATGTATAGCATGTGATGATGGCATGTCATATTGTACAAATCCCTGAACATTTGACCCAGTCTGAGAAAGCCGGTCTTATTGCCTATTTAAAAGTACTGAGAAATGCCGGTTTTAAGTATTTAATGTGTTGTAGCTCGCTAATGATTAAAGCAAATTTTCACACATTTTACACCAATTCCTTACCTTTCAGAGCATCCACTGTGCAAGTAGCCAACAGCTAAGTTTTCAGCCATTTTAGATAGTTTTTAAACTAATGTGTCAGATGAGCTCCAAAAGGGAAGGGAGGCGGGTCCCAGAAGAAGGGCAAGAGGCTGTATAAAATTTGAAAAGGAAGGCGTAGGGATGAAAATTAGGCCAAGTTATTGGACATTCAGGTCTCAAAACTGGCTTAAATGAAAGGAAATTCACAGCACAGGTCTTTATTCAATCCCACGGAGCTGCACAGCCACATACAGCCATCCCCAGGCTGACAAGAGCTCCATTAAGGCCCCACATCACATGTACAGATCGCCACTGGGCTTGGGAAAAGCAGCCAGCAGAAGCTGCTCTCGTGGACAAATATTCCATCGTCAAGGTGATCTCATGCGGTATTTAAAGTTGTGCAAGGAGCATATGCTCTATCCAAAGATTCTTAAGGACAAGCTATCATCAATAACTAACAAGTGTGTGTTCCCCATTGCTCAAAGGAATATGCTTTGTTTACTTACTGAGGTCAAAGGTGATGGTGCAATATAGTATGCCTGTGTCCATATAATAATGTGTCAACTAACACCTGTTAATTGAACTGGAATGATAATTGCATGGGGTGGTTAACAAATGTATCCATAAACAGTAGTGTCACTAACACACACACACACACACACACACACACACACACACACACACACACACACACACACACACACATACACACACACACACACACACACACACACACACACACACACACACACACACACCTGTTCAAAGTACAAGTTAAATGCCTTATCATCCAGATACTTGAAATGAAAACAGTTGGGACCAACATTAACCATCACTCTGAACTTAAACTGTCTAGAACAATCATCTCTGGTTAGTACATCATAAGGATAGAGATAGTGTTCCTTGTCAGTAGTACAGATACCAAAGAACGGCCATGTTACCGGCAGTAGGTCCAAATGACAGCACACTTCTTCAACAAGATCCTATTAACATAATACAACAATTATAAATTATATGTATGCATACACACATAGAATGACACTGGGATGATGTTTACATTCAAATATACCACTTTAGCATGGGCATTCAAAGGCGCCATTCGGTGCTTAACTGGCATATTGCCTGGGAAATATCATGAGAAAGCGGTTTGCCAATGACTTTGATACCCAGCCAGTTCAAAGAATCGATGCGCTTTGACTCGTTATATTGAGCGACATAGAGCTTTGTATTGTGGGACTCATTTTTGTAGTGGTTGCTAAGCTTAGTTATTTGCTAAGATTGGTTGTTACTAAAGGATAATGAAGGAACAAAATAATTGTTTGGGCGATCATGGATGCATATTTTTACCCACCGCGTATCAGCCTTTGAACAGACCATGGAACAGCAAAACCACTACTACTACTACTACTACGGTTAATAACTTACGGTCCTAAGTACTTAACTTATATAATAACTTACTTACTGTCCCAATAGCGAAGTTAATTGGCTTAACTTAGTACAAAAATGATAACAATATAAACTCCATCCCACAATCGTAATTTTCTAACATTGTGTGTTGGAGTATAGTAACGTATTAATGACATTTTAACGTATGGATAATGTTCTGATGGCTATTAACCCACACTATTAAAACCACGATCAATCTTCAGATGTTACTGTATAAAACAAACGGGATGAGTTTTCAGTAGTTCTTTCACCTATTAGGTGAGTGCGCCCCAAGTGTACCACGGCTGCTTGGGATTTGCTGATATTATACACCTGCAGCCCTCGGGCTTTGGGTATATATCAGCAAATCCTTTGCAGCCGTGGTATAACTATTAAAAGAAACATTTCATACCATACTAGATATGAAGTATGCATACCCAATTTATTTGTACTATAAGCTCAAATATAGGCCAAGTACTAAATGAAGGCCGGGGAATGCTACCTTAATGTGGACCTTGTACAACAATACAAGGTATCTGCAATGATTTTTCTTTTTGATTTGTTGATGTCACAAAACAAAATAGCAATGGGGAGTTTGTACAGGAAGGTATTGGGAGAGTATGATAGTGTTCATATAATATGCTGAAGTGTACACACGATATAATCCAATACAAATGTGTGTATTTGTGAATGCATTTAAGAATTTCAGTCAGCTTTCCTCATTAGAGTTGTATACATCTATTACTTCTATTATCTCCTGATTTCATGTGTAAAAAATAAACAATATTTATTTCCGATACTATAAACAGGGGGGAGGGGGTGGCGTATGTGCCCAAGTCTCCACAGCCATTTTGTCAATTATGTCATCACATTTTATCATTGCAGAGAACAAAGCATACTATACAACTAATGAAACTTGTGACTTGTCAACAGCAACTACTACAAGGACAAACAAGATGTTTTGTTGTCTATATGGATAAATATTATGGGAAAACTCTAACAAGTTCTAAAAGTATCTATACTATGTCATAAATAGTTGAGCAACTACACACATTATAATCCTTTTCAATCAGAACTCATTGTTTGATGTACAATAACAAACACAACTTGATCATTCATTTTATGATTATAAACATATAAGAGAACACAGAGTGTCTATTGAATGAATCAACAAGGCTTGATAAACAGTAATTATTCGGCTCCAGCTGTGATAACACACAACATTATGAAATATGATATGATCAATTGAGCAGTCTTAATTTTCTATAACTTCAAGGGAAGCATTGGAGCATTAAAATCTTTTACATAACAGGTGTACACCAAGTAAGTATTATAAACATTCTCAATTTTATATCCAACATCTAACTAGCACAGGTTCAGTATTTCCATTTAAGAACAATCTGAATTGTTGTAAGTTAAAATTTTGAAAACTGTTTATTTTCGGAGAATCAGTACTTATATACACAAGCCAGAAATGAGACGTATTAGAAAATACAGCTAGATATACATGCACCCTTGTACATGATCTCAACCACTGGTTGGGGGAGAGGAGTAAAGTGCTTGAAGAATGGTAAAGTGACCACTGACAAGATGACAGCAATTCCTACAATGCCTATGTTTACTGGTACAACTCAAAATCACTTACTAGGTGAACTCAGAAGTCAATATGGACATGTGAGCACATCAAATGTTGGATCATGTGAAAGTCAGGTCTTACTATATATTTAAGAAAAGGAACTCCTTAAAACATCAAATGAAAACCTCTGAAAATTGACTAGGAGATATTCCTACTAAATCAACTACTGAGGATCATCAAGTACACACACATGCTGCAGTACATGCAACATTCACATTACATAAAATGTAATTGTGACTACACTTGCACACATGTGTGTGTAGTGTAGTGTGTACATTGGGCCTGGAACGAAGATCAAATTTAGCTTGTAAGAAAGTCACTGAACAAAGCTCTGTTGATTATGTCATGTAATTAATGATCACAACTGATGGGTGTACACCCATATTATAATCTCACACTTTGTTATAGCTGTAGTACAGGAACTGCTCAGACTACAAATATATCACGATTTTGTCAACAATATTTACATGTTTCCAAGAAGCACATGACTTTTTGACTGATTACACATGCCAGTATCCATGGTTATGAAGCTCTGGAGGGGAAAAAACACTTTCGAAGGTTACAAAACCTCTGCGTGTGCGCGCATGTATACCAGTATCACAATCCTCCTACTACTGATGATACTCTGATTACTAAAGTATTTGAACAGAAACCACTAAATTCCAGTACAGGAACTAATACTAATATTGGTATGTTCTTGATGTACTATATTTAACACTTGTCAGTTAGCAGATACCATGGAAACTAAGGATGCAACATATTTAACAGGTTACAAAGTAGGAAGTAGGAAGCTACTAGTGACAGACAGATTCTACAGCAAGCAGTAGACTACTATTTCCCATAGCTAATAAAAACACCATATTATCATGCACACTGATTCAAACCATATGAACACACAAGCACTGTATTTACATGCACCACACACAAATTGTACACATTCGTTCAAGTGCTCACATGCACACACACACACACACACACACACACACACACACACACACACACACACACACACACACACACACACACACACACACACACACACACACACACACACACACACACACACACACACACACACACACACACACACACAAAGCCTTTAGCTACTATACCGACTGCAGCCACCAACACAAACTATACTAAGGTGGCTACTCCTCAAATGCTGTATTGTGTCTTCCTCAAACAATGTGAGGAAACCACTTAGCTACCACCTAATCCTGGTGTTATGCACTTGGGGAATTCCCCACAATTCAAACAAAACACATCAAAAAACAGTTCACATACACACAACAACAAACATACACACATACACTAACAATGACATCATGCTGTAATTTGTAAGCCATAATAACCACAGACAGGGAGACACCCAATGGAATGAACTTGTTACAAGATCACTATTGATGATAACACAAATATACCTATTCATCAATACCAATACAACTGTTTGGTCTATTAACAAGTCTATAGGACTGATTAGTGGATTCCACCTTGGACACATGTGACATGTATTATGTGTTATAACGATAAATTATGGAAGTGTGGTTAGAGGCCACTGGGATACACTCAACTGTCATGTTACAACAACTTTCTCTAGACTTCATACACCAGCTCCTCATCTAATCAATGTAGCAATAATAATAACTGTTTGGCAACACTTGAGCCATGCTCTTGATAATGGGTCACGAATACTGACAAACCAGCTCAGCTGAAACTGACGATACACCTTTCTACACAAGAGCTGGTAGATATTTGCTTCGCTGCATAGGCTCGCTAATAAACAGCCAGCCGTCAGGCAACATTATAGCGAATACTTGACTTCGTAAACAAATACAGTGTGTGCATTATATGGTAGGCACTTTAGTAACAACATATTCTACAAGTGTGCAAACGCTACAAAACAAAAACAGGACGTACCTTCACTGTAAAGTTCTCCTTGTATTCTAGCAAGAATTGCTGCCCGTTTGGACAACTTACGAAACCTTGGCCACTCGAAGACGCTGAGTCAGGCGTTTTCTTTTTTCTTCTTACCAAGGACATCACGAGTTATAGCAGTGAAACAATACGGTATGACAAAACTTCGTTAATAAAAGCATTTAGTCTTGCTTGGTAGAAATGAAGTAAGCAATCTTCCTGAGTTCTCTCGAATAATTAGGAAGCTTAATGAGACCACGTGAGTAAGGTGGGATTGTTGATATAAGCACAGATGTGTCTATTATCTGTGATATAAACTCGCTAATTTAAACGGATGAACGTTGTAACAGGTTGTAGTACTGCTGTTCATCAGAACCGTATCTGTTAGGTCGTACGGTCTTAATAGTACAAACCCCATAAAAATTTTGGTGTTTATAAAAAGTGAATGGTTTTGTGGCTTAGGCGCTGGACTATTACTGTTTCGTATAAGTGGTCGCACTTATAATTTCCTGCGAATCTTCTAATGATAGTAGTTGATTAATCATAGCATAAATAATTGATAAAATGAGAAGTTTATTAAAAAGTTGAAAGTATAATACTTGTGTGTGTCCAAGGGGCAGTCATCAAGTTACTTCGTTAACATGCGATATAAAAACTGTCGATGCTTTCTCTCTTGTTCATCCCTGTCTATTCTGATGCCAAGCTCCATCAGGCGAGTTTCAAAGTACTTCTGCAGTGAAGTACCAGCCCGGGATGCCTCTGAGTTTCGTCTATGGATCTGTGGAGAATTCAAAAATATTGTACGTACGTCCCAAACAAAATCTTCTAGTCTGTATCGATGTGATTCCATTCTTTCCTCCAATGAACATAGGTCAGTGTTGTCAAACTCATGAAAACAAAGCTACAGAAATAGTAAAACATGCAAACATGCACACACACAAACAGACTTACATCTAACTTCTGGCTTGGCTCTAAGAAGGGCCAGCTGTCTGGATGATTCAACAACTCTGTCAAAATTGCACGGCACATTTTCTGTTCAAGATTAAAGTGAGCTTGTTTCCTCTTGCTACGTAGCGATGGAGCACTTGACCCTTCTTCAAAATATTGTGAAGCCAATTCATCAGTAACTTTCATCAATCTGTCCCCAGCTGACTGAGAAGATCTAGTCCTTTTGTTCTGTGGTGCCTTGTCACTCTCAGAGGACCTGCGCTTCCTATTAGTTGTAGCTGGTGGAACATCTTTCTTGGTTTTGTTATTAACTTTAGTCTGCTTTGATTGTGGTGGGGGTTGCTTGCTGGATCTGCCTCGTCGGCGGGTCCGTACATCTGATGGTGGTGTGTGTTGCTTCTGTAATCGAGTGCTTCTCCTTACAAACTCCTCTTCTTCTGTTTCACTGCTCTCACTTTCCGACTCTTGACTTGATTCTTCCTCAGATTCTGAACTCTCTTCTGAGCTAGATTCCTCACTCAGTGCTTCAAGAATGACTTGTCTGCTGATAGATCTTCGTGGTTTTACTGGAGTAGCCGGTTTGCAGTCATTACAGAACCAGTTGCCACTTGGGACCTTCTTTAGAGGAGGTCGTAGGCAGTACATGTGGTACCCATTATCACATGTGTCACAAAGTAGCATAAACTCATCCCCACCTTTCCTACGACACACTCTACACCTCATGTTCAACAGCGACCTGCTCCAGGCAACACAACGCTCCAATGTAAATAAATGAAGAAACACTTGGGAGAAATTTGATGCTACTGAAAGAGACGCTCGCCACTTCTCAAGGCAGGATTTCACGCTGACTTTCTTAACCTTCTGTTTTTTCTTGTCTTCATACACAGCGGTGCCAAGTGGTGCTGTGAGATACTTACGTTCTATTGCATCTTCTATCTGCAACAAGATCTGGGACAATTCATGAACGACCGCAGAGTTATGCTCTTCAGCAATTTCCAAAATAGTCTTTGATGAATCAACTTCATTTTCACTGTCACGCCTTTCTTTCCTTTTATTCACTTCATGATATCTTTCAATCTTCTTAGCAGCACCACTTGACTCAATCTTATCTCTCCAGCCATCTCGATCGCCACGTTTGTCGTTCTTTGCAAACCCGAGGCCTCCGGACCAAATCTTTTCTTCAATATCCAGAATCTGTTCACGCAGGCACAATTCAAGGTACTCATCAGCAGTCAGATTACCATCATAACCATGAAATAGAGGCTTGCTAGTTCTGTCCTTAACAAAAGGACATTTGTGAATCGTTGACAAAATGTGATCTTTGTATGACTCCAGTGATGCCTTCAACTCCTTCTCTCTAATGCCTCGTGGGTTAAGCGAATTCAGAAGAGCCTCAAAATCATCAACATTAGAATAACACCACCATTTGTACTCAGTAGGTCTTGTAACATCAGCCCCAGCAATCTCATTCTTATCAGTAGAATCAGTCTGTGGGTCTTCTACAGGTTGAGGTTTGGGTTCCAAACTCATGAAATCTTCTGTGTCAACACTAGGGTTGGTACCAGGGGATGACACAACACTGTCATTGCATGGAGGTGGTGATAACGAGGGATCTTGTTCGACAAATACTCCAGACAGAGAATGAAACAACCAGTACCGCCTGTGTAACCTGTCCACTCCAAGTGGTTTGAGATTTGAAGCTGATAAATGCATCAGAATCTCTGAGTGCAGCTCTTCTTTTAGCCTTGATCTCTCTTCCTCTGTCATCATATCTTCTTCTTTAGCATCAGGTTTCTCCATTGATAGCTGATCAGTTTTGGCTGTTTCCTCTCCTTCATCACTGAGGTGACCATTTTGTTGTGATACTGGGAGTGTGGTCTGAGCTGTATCCTCTCTATTGAAAGAATGTAAGGATATTATAATACACCTCTAATATTACGTAGACACAAAGTTTAACACATCCAGGTATCTGTTACATATAAAGGTGTCATAATGATATGAATCAGCTGGAAGTATAGCAATAATATACATCCATTGTATCTAGGAACTTTGAATGACAAACCATCCTGGATGTGTGCTGTGGTTAAAGTTTACCCTTGATAGAACCCACAATACCATCACACAGTACTAAGCGTTGTATTGAACTTTTATCTACCGTCTCCTACAACACAAGGTTTCTTTACTTTTCCCTCCTCTATGATAAACCACCAAGATCTATCTACATGTGAGTCACAATAGGAGAAGTGATTATCTTACTTTTCACTAGTTGGTTGAAGATCACTATTAGTAGAATCTTCCATCTCATTGCTGTCTTTCACTGTTGGATTATCGTTCTCTTCTTTTCCCTCTTGATGTTGTTCTCCATTACCAGCAGATTGATCTTTGCTCTTTTCAACTTGTTTCTTGCCGTCCTTCTTTTTGCTGTTTGCAGTCACTGCCTTTTTCTTGTCTTTCTTATGCTGGTGTCCCTTCCTAAGCAACTCCTGATAACTTCGGTTCGCTTTCTTCAATTTGTACACTGAGTCTTCAATGGCATCTCTTGTGACAGAGTACGTGAGCAGTTGGGAACACAACACTTTTAGTACTAGTAGTCGTTCCTCCACTCCCATATCAAACAAGCTGGTGTGATGGAGGTTATCCAAAAGGGGACCATTCTTTGCTACAAAGTCAATTGCTGGGTCATCCCCATCTGTAAAGCCACCACGACGTTGGTACCGGGTTGTTCTTCGCTCAGCGTTGTCCTGGTAACCACCGGTGGATAACAGATGAAGCCGCAAGACTTCAGACAGTGTATATGAATTGAGTACGAGTTCATCCAGGGAAACCCCCTGGTGTTGTAATGGCCAGATGGCATGTACACAAGCACCACTCATATTAACACGTAATCCTCCATTTTGTTTATCATCATGATCATCCTTGCCAGCAGCAGATGATTCTCCAGTTGACTTTTCACCAGTTTCAATGAGGTCTTGTGTGGGTGAAGTGCAGTTGGAGCTATGGTCTTCAGTGAGGGATACTTTCAGCTCAGCCTCTTCCTCCATCATTGCAAACACTGCCTGGAGCAGGAACTTGACTATGTCAAATAATGGACCCTGGATGTCCTTTGATAACAGTGCCTCTTCTATCAAATCTGTTAAGATAATAAAAGTTGCAAAGGGTACTTGCAATGGTACAAACAGCAAACAGAATTCCTATGTAAGCTATACACATAATGCATGCATAAAGCAGGGTGTGCACACACCCACTATGCAATCATTACACCCACACCCACAAGTAGTACACACAACACATTCTATACTGACCATAGTTAATCTTCCTCTGAATCACTTCTTCAACTTCAAACACTGGCCCAAATGCATTAAGGAATTCCAGTATCATAGCAACGTCAGCAAAATGTTCCTCTGGAACCCTCAACCTCAACAAGCTGGGTTCAGGTAGTGGCTAATACCAATCATTGACCAATTAACAACACATTATCACAACTATACAACAACTACCACATATGTGTACATTATTGAGTGTATTCAGTCAACAATGATGAGTTTATGTGCAAACTAGTCAACAATAATGTACACAATAGCATTACGGTGCAGCAATTCAGTATGCATTCATACTGAATTAACCACATTACATTTGCAAGCATATAGCTCTTAAAAGTTTTGCTATTTCCTGTGTAAAAGTCACAACGCTTTTAAACTATCATACCATAGGAAAACAGAAGCCTGTAGTTTAGAAAACTATAATAAATTAATGAGTGTTGCAAAATACTAGGTGAATATATCATCAACACAGTCAGCAGTTTACCTTGCTGTCTTCACACATCAGGTCCTCTCTTGGTTTCATCAGCTCATGAAGACGTTGTTTCTCTGCCAGTCGCTGCTCACGAAGTTTCTGTCGTAACTAAGTGCAAATATGATAATGGTACACAATGACTAAAGGTACATCACATACACAATGACTCGTACAACTAACAATACTATCGGACCATGATTCATATATACATTTCTATTGTTACTATTACGGATGTACTATATACTACGTTTCTAAGGGACCATGGACAAGTGTCTATAATCATCAAGGTGTCTGTATTAGTGAGGTGTCCTGATTTCAGGGGTCTAAATGTGTGTACACTAAACTATTTACACATACTGTATCAAAGGATGGAATATGGCATCAGACACTTATCATAAAACCACATGAGACAAATTGTGTCTGAACATGCACCTTGCATGGTTAATACTTACTGAAGGGAAGTGGTCATTCCACTTCATCTGTAGCTATATGTTACACAACACCACAAACAAAGAACAGTAAGAGAGATGCCTCTACAATCAATCCAGTCACTACAGAGATTATGGATGGTTTCCAGTATAAATGTTATAGAAGTCATTACATGCTATATACATCAATTGACAACTATGTGGTAGTGGAGAAAGAAATGGAGCACAAAGGAGGACAAAGCCATGATGCATGCATCATAGCTGCTACAGAAGGCGAAAAGGCACGTCTTGAGCCTAGGATAGGAGCTGCTTTACCCTTGTTGGAAATAGAAGTTCAAACATTTGTAGACGATCGACAAATGTTTCTTCAAACAAACATTCGTAACCATGTTTACTACAGATATAAACACAGATAACCACAAATTTAGAAACTGAATCAAATATACCCACATTGTAACTGTTATCTCAGTACAGACAGTACACTTCTGCTGCAGAATATATCAATTGAAGCAAACTAATTGGACATTTATTTGTTAAATCACTAGAAATGAATGCATAAAAATTTAATGTACATTTGTCCCAGTACTAGTTGGAAATAACCATGGACAGCTCTTTCTGACACAGTGGTGGATCCAGACATTTGACAGAGGAAGTAACTGCCATTCTATGGTACCTCAGTAGCTGTACCAATGAGTAAAAATCAGCCAACAACATTGTTTCAGTATTCTACCATTCTGAAAAGATTTGAAGTCTTTTAAAAGAGTTTCACAAGATAACACTCCACTATGGAGAAGCAATTTTGGATCATTTCAGGTAATTTATGAGGTTCGGCCACTGAAAGTTATTTTATAGTGCACTTCCAGCATCAGATTATATTGCTGACTGTTCTATTAGAGTATATCTGGGGAAACTAAAACACACAGTACTTTTTGCCGATTTACATATACTTCAGGAATATATTGTTTATCCAATCTCTTATAAATAGATTTTATTGATAGGAAAGGAGCAAGCTATCTAACTGCACGTAAACTTTAAACTTACAACAAGGATCTCACCCACTACAAAGCGTTGAATCATTTTGTTTCCTTTTATGTTTGTTTTGTCACTGCACTCGCCAGTCATTTAATAAATCATGCGATATTTACACATCAATTTAACTATCGCCATCACATGATGAGCAACGTGACATCAGATAAGATGAAGTATGGCCAAGTTAGGGCCTTTTTTCCATTGTTATGTGAAGAAGGAAGACAAAGAGATACTTTTTTGCTTTTAAGATACAGCATAAAAGATCTGGATATGACAAAGGGACGGGACTATTTAAACCAAGTGAGTAAAAGGGTGTTTGTAGTTTCCAAATAGCTTTAATATATTTTTGTGCAATGGGAGTTAGTTTTAAAAGGCAATTAAAAATGCATTTTTCAGTGTTTGCATTTTTAAAGATGGCTGCAAGTTTAAAGGTTAAATTAAAAGCTGATTACTTAGAAACTTCCATTAATGAGGTACTGTCCTGATTTCAGGGATCAAAATGTGTGTACACTAAAGACCACGAACAAGTGTCCTGTTATCAATTAAGGTGTCCTGCTACTATATACACTAGTCTATACGTACAAGAACAAGTAATACCTGCTTTTGTTCTTCTTTCTTTTCATCCAGTTTATGTTTCATTTCTCCTTCCAGCTTCATTCGTTGTTCAGTGGTGAGAAACTTGCGTTTAAGCTGGTTCCTAATCTCCTTCAAGGTCCTTGTCTTCTTGGCAGACATGATAACACTTGTACTAACAGTTCGTGACAAAAACGGTGACTTGGTGGGTGTCTTTACTGGAGTCCTGGGTGGTTTAGAAGATGGAGATTGTGAGACTACTATTGGCTGCATGTTACTGCCACCATCTACCTGTGTGCTACCACTAGTAACTAGCTGTAGTGACTTCGGTGGCGAATGCTTTACTTTCTTGGCAGATACTTTAATCACTGACTTTTGGTTAACCTTTCCGGGGCTTTTCTTCGTTTCTTTCTTTGATGGTGCCTTGTCTGGTTTATTAGGTGATTTTGATGGTTTCTTACTAACACTGCTACTTTGTTTAGTGCTGCTGTGTTGGAGAGAAGAGGCAAAGTACATGTCCAAACTAGATTGGGAGAGGTGACGTTTCTTTGTTGCTGAGGGTGTGGGAGGAGACTTGAAGTCATTACTATCTGACGATGGTGATGGCTTGGGTAGTACCTTGGATTCACCAAGGGAAAACTTCTGGAGAAATTCATCCTGCAAACAACAACATAACAAAACAAACTCTAATAGAACATACATGTTTGCACATATACACACACAGCAATGCTAATGTAGCAGTCATCACTGAAATGGAACTGTGCCATTGCACTAATCAAGTTCTACGATTCTGTATACCATGCAATTACCAGGAGGCACACACAAACACACTACCTTTACAAGAAGTGGAGATTTATTATCTAGACTGGTCTTGTAAAGTGCAGCCTTCAAGAAGAACCTCAACTTGTCAGATGTGACCATTCCTTTACGACGACTAAACAACAACAACAAACACATCACACAACACAATACAACGACACACTAACCTCAAGCAATTAGCAGGCACAACCTTCACTAATCCATCACTCATCTTAATAGTATACTGGTATGCTGCTGGAGGGCATGTGGCGTCTATTGCTATTGGAGTGGAGTAGCTTTTACGCCGGGAACGCTTCTTCTTGCTTGATGAACTACTAGGTGCAGCATTGATTTTAGGAGTTGACGAGGGAGCATCGTCAGATTGGGTACTAAAAGGAAGGTGTAATAGCAAATGACATCATATCTTTTTCTACACAAAGTGGAACCACCTAAAAAAACAGGGCATTCTGAAATGTGGACACTTTTAATTAAAAAAAATTAATTCACTTGAAATAGGGTGTACAATTATCGCTGATAAGGACACTTTAGCATGGTCACAGGCTTGATTGAAGGAATTCCACTGGATTATTGATGGTAAGACCTTCCATTTCAAACTCTAACATCATATAATACTTATCAGGGGCATAGGGAGAAATCTTGAAGGAGGTTTCTAATAGTAGTAAATCCCAGCCGCTGACAAGGTGTGGGTTTTGAAATCATCATATGTGACTGGATCTGCGAAAAGGGGTCTTATAGCCTTTTCAAATTTCCAAGTTTGACAAGTCATAACTTATCATGTGTTTAACCCATTGTCTTAAAAGTACATCCAGGAATAGTACTATGTTAGGAGTGTAAGTGACCAAATTTCAGGCTGGTACCATACACACAAGTCAAGTTATGGATTGCCAAGTACATGCAATTGGAAAGGCTATAAGACATTCGCAGATCCGGTCACATATTCTAATTAAAATTTGTAGTTAATTTCAATGACATAGTTTAGATATACGGTATAGGGTGTACATCTCTTGTACAGAAAGCTAGCTAATTTACAAAGAATTAAAGCATAGTCATGTTTCAGTAAATCATAGTAAAGTGTAAGATGAACTTTTCTTGGCTTTAACAAAATCTTGTTACTGCAGTTGACAATGATCAATTGCAAAAACCAACTACATAGCTAAGCTGCTAGCAAACTTCATTAATACACAGCCCCACTGTTAACATATAAGCTAGTTACTCACAAACAGACTAGCAGCTCACAATTCCCTTTTCTGTTCTGCTATGAAACCATCTAAAGTAGATTGTTTGTGCTTCATTCAACCACACATGTAGTTCATAATTATTTCTGCTATTCTAAATAATGCCCACTCAATGCTTTATGGGTCAAAACTAATTGAGCTCGAAACTAATAGCTGCTACTGCACAAAGGTGAGAACCAGTGGCCATAACTACTATAGACTAACCATGTTATGTATTTGTATGTTGTTTACAATCGTATAAGTGATAATTAGCAGTAACTAAACTTGTAGCTAGCTGATAGCTAACTCTAAACTGAAATTTTCCAGTGGGGTTCCTAAACCCCCTCCCTACGCTCCTGCATATACACAACAAAAGTATACTAAACAAGACTTCACACATAATGTATATAGGTACTCACCTGTTTGACAGGGCAACCAAACCAGTGTTACAGGATCTAGGGGTTATCTGGGTCACTGGTGATGTTACATGATTCTCCACAGAGGGACTGGGGTCACATGGGAAGACAGGAGGCACCCCATTGGCTGGACTAGCTACACTAGAGGGTGTGGTCACAACAGAAGATGAAGGGGTGTCAGGTATGGGAGGTGGAATGACTTCTGTAATAGTAACTTGAACCCTGAGGAGAATAACATGATGGTTAGAATGCCAATATGCGTAACCAATGTCTATGGAACACCACTTTCCACAAACTTATATTTATTAAGGTTTTACAGCACAAGTGTGCTGAAGGTCTGTAGCTACAGCCTGTTTATAAATAAGTAGAAACCTTCAATGTTGAAAATATTTGTCTCTAAAAGTTTTGATAAAACATTACAGCAAATTTAAACACAGTGTAGATAGCTATAGAAGCAAAATGGTATCAAAAAAGCTGGATCATCACGTATCTGCACCTGCCGATACAAAGCTCCTTGCTACTGGATATTCACTGTGTTGAAGTACAATAGAATTGACTGCCCCTAATAAAGCCAGTTAGTCTACAGCTAAAGTTGCTCTTTTAATTTCAATGATGCAGCCAGTGATAGAAACATTTTATAGTAGGGGAGAACATTTAGTGGATCATGTCATCATGTGGCTTGTTTTTAACTACAAATTCATTATTTCCTGTGCACTGACTAGATATAGTATATCCTACAAAATAATCATAAAGAAGCTTCCCCCTCACAAAATAGTTAATATTATGCATTGCGTATCTTGTACTTTAATTGTGTATTTTCATTTGCTATTTCATGCGAGTCTCAAAAATCATGGTAGAAAATAAACAATGGAGTTCACTGGATATTTAGATCTTCACAGCAATGTATTTTGCTTTGTAAAAGCCCAGGTTTTTTTGGCGAAACTGAAAAATCACTGTGGGATATGTGCATAACAGGAGCTCTTTTAAAACAAGTTTACAAGAAGCACGATCTGATTATCTACTGTAAGGCTCCACCGTTTGCTAGTTTTGTATTTATACAGTGGAACCTGTGTTACGGTCACCTGGATTAAGTGGTCATCTCTGCATAACGGCCATGGACAGGAGGTCCCAAATATTTTCCCATACAAATGTATGCATTGTTGTCTGCATTAAGCGGTCACCTGTCTAACGCGTATACCGGCCAACCAAGAATTCGCCTATGAATCACTGTATACATAACTTTCTCCTTCATATAGCGGTCGCTACCTTTTATGGTGGCTTGTTAAGCCAACTGTCTGGCACCATGGCACCACTTCAATTAATGCACAATTATCGCCTTTCAATGAATACTATATAATCTATCAGGCTTCATTGCTTAAACGTATTCAATAGCTATAACCAACATTCATAACAAGCTCACTTTGTCCTTTCTGTACTAAAAATATTACTGCATTGCGGTTGGCGCGAGCCTCTTAATAATAATCACTCATTTATAACGGCCATAGCCACTCAAATGCTGCTGACCACCTTATACAGGTTTTCTCTATAACAGCCACCTGTATATAAAGGCCAGATATATTTGGTCCCAAGGTGACCATTATAGACAGGTTCCACTGTACTATTGAGACTCATGTGAAATACAAAATAGAAATATACAAGCATGTGCATGTTTTACAAAGGTTTTCAGGTTGATTGTTTATGGCTATGTTGTGCATGTGAAATGAACAGCCATTGGCATTTTGAGTAGTATTCTACAAGGAGTAACTTTTTATAGGCTATTCACTGCACATACATAACATAATCACAGACAACCAACCTGATACCTCTGTACCATCTCTGATGGTGTTAGCATCCATAACGTGAGGTGTCCAGACATGCACGTTAACACTTCAGAAGTTTATTGCTTTTATGCTCCCAAGGTAAAGTTCACGACACAAGTCAGTTCTATCATACTTGATAACACCTCATTACATTGTGTAGTATTTTGTGTACCTATGTAATAGCACATTTCATTCATTTTCCTACTTTATTTGTATTGCATGCCTCAAATGAAGGTGAGACTGATTGTCATGGCTTAGCCAAATCAGGAAAATTTTCCAGCAATACAAACAAATAACATACTCATCCTAAATATACCAAATTAAGTGTGGGGTAACGACTGTTTAAATGTTAGCTAAAGCTTACCAGTACTCTAAATGTTAGCCTGTACATATCATATATGATGCAGTATCTCAATATTTGATTATGATACTTTTTACCGGGAGCTTATGAGCTGCTGAAGGCAATCACAGTGCAACTATACTATAAACATGAATTACATAAAATTGTCACTAACTTCTTTGAGCCAAAATCCAGCACCTCTCCAACCTGATAACGCTCTTTTAAATAGCTAAATAGCTCCTCAATTAAACTGGACACTCCAGTCCTGGAAGAATTGTGTGTTAGCGTTAATGCCACTCGCTGTATGCTCAATGGCAACGTCTCCATCTGCTGTTGAGCCTCCTTCTCACTTTTAAGGGCAGCAGCATAAGTACAGCCAGTCTTACCAGTGTATTCACAGTCCCACACATAACTGTTACACAGGATTGTACGATTGAAGAATGCACTGTAATTGACAAAACACAATTGTAGTACAGAATTTTTTCTTTCATATTTACATACACAACACTCAAATATAAATGTTTTTGTACAACTAAGCAAGTAACAGGTCTTGTTGATTTTGTTTACAAATAAAACAAGTTAATTCTTTGACTCCAGAGGTCTCCAAGACTATTTTGGTCCTAAAATCCAGTCTTTTCGCGTGTAAATACGACAAGTGATTCACACACCATACATGCTACATTACTAGTTATCGTAGGATACAGTTTATGGGAGTCAGCTGGGAAGGATGAATCAAAATGTTCTAAATAATGCTCACTGGCGCGTGTAAACGATATCGTAAATTTACATACACCAAATTCGATCATGGTTACTTTGTAACATACACTCACGTACTTGTAATCACGGAAAACTTCTCCGGTCGCTTGAACATAGAACAATTCTTCGTTGGTACGAAGGTTGGCCGGCGGTGGCTCCAAAGAAAACCGCTTACGCCGTAATAGAGGCATTTTTTTGGTTAAACTGCTAACATTACCAGAGAGAATTGTTTTGGCTTTAACATTAATTACAACAGCTAAGATTTGAACTCCAATTTTGCGCTAAAAACATTCACTTTTTTCCCGCCAAAGGTACGACGTACAAAACCGTAAATTTACAAGTTTACTTATTTCTAATTAGAGCACCGCAGGTATGGAGGATAGGCGACAACAGATGGCGCAAAAGCAGATGCAGGGAATTGCGCCCTCTCCGATGACGCCCATGACTAGGCTACTGGAAGAGGTCAGAGTGTGTGTGTATGATATCATCAATAGATACTATTGTACATGTTCCAAAGCGGTTTTATTTCAGTATTTTGTCAGTTCAAACTGTTTTCAGCTGGTCGTCACACTGTTACGCCTATCCAATGAAATACTGGACTACTTAGGAATCTAATACCCCTAGGGCAGTAGGGGCAGTACTAGGAGGTTGTACCAGACCACAATTCACATACACAATGGTGTGAATGTTGTGATGTGGCTAAGTTGTTTGTTGGTGACCAGTCTGATAGTAAATTGTTGTTTGGTAATGTTATTACACTACAGCCACCAACCAGCTGGGATTGTATTGACTCTCAAAATAAAAATGTTCCAATGCTTTAAAGTCATTTTTGAAAGCAGGATAAAATTAAAACCAATTAAACAAGTGCATTTCGCCAATCAAAGTACCTTTACAAGTGTAACATGAAGTTTGGTTTTGCAAGATGACAATTTTGTTCTTTGCTGTGTGCGGTCTGGACGTACTGGATGATACGATATCAGCTATGAAATAGAGGAATGTTATATACTAAGTGACTATCACAAATCACAAAATCATGACTGATCATATTGCTATCGAATTAATTAGCCATGGTCAAGTGTGTGCTCCATGGTATTGAATAAAAACCTGTTCTATAAATTTACTTTCAGTTTTGAGCCCTAACTGGCCTAATTCATCGTAAACAACCTTTTGTTCTTCTCCACCTCACCACCCCTATTAGAGTTCACATGATCCAGTCAACCTTGATTTAATCTAAATGGCGGCTGTTGACTAGTAGATGCTCTGGGACTGATGTAACATGTACACTTAGCTACAACAACATTGGTGAGCTACAACTTAAAACTGATACTTGAAAATACGCAATAAGTTATCACTACTCAAGGAATGTGGACATTTTTTGTCCCACATCATGACCCTCAACTACGGCATAGTGAGGAGCTGAATCCAACACCTGCCATTTTGTGACATTCACTCCTGTTTCTAAAGAAATAACAATACACTAATGAGATATCCTGATAAGGGACACCCTGAAAATACATGGGTCCACTTCCTACTTTATGACCTCAATGTAACGGTATAAATATGTGTACACTTCTTATGCTCCTTTATTGTTGAACTAGCAGCATGGGGATCTTATTACTTCTATTGTGGATGTGAGCATGTGTTGATTTGGTGTGCTAGAATTGTGGCAGCCTCCCAGTACTACTGGTTTTAATAGGGATGGTGGCTTAGTGCAATACACCAGTATTCCAGTTGTCATGTATCGCTAACATACGGTAGCTACCCCAAATGTGTGTTGCACAGGGGATCGAATGTGAATTGTTCTTTTTTAGCTGGTAGTATCAGCTGTGCTGTCTTACTAGTATAAGTGTTAAAGAAACATATAATACCACATACAGTTTTGCATGAAATACACGTGTAGTGTGATTGTGAATGGTAAAATGAGCTGGTGATTAGTGACTATGCTGCATAGCCTAATAATTATACTTGCTCAAAAAGGATAATAAAAAGTTGCTGATAGTTGTAAACATGTGGCACCTACCTTTCTTATGACTGACAAATATCAGGGAACATGTAAATCCAACCAATGGCAGGGATTAATTCCTATTGTTAACAAGTAAACAATAACATGATCTTTTTTTTTTGTTTACACATTTTATCCACATGGTTTATTAAAATGTGTATAGTGTGTACATACTGAGCTGAGCCCTCAAAAAATTTAATAACTCAAGACACAAATTGTTGAAATTTGATTCATTTGCAGTACTGGTTGACCCACTAAAAATATTTCAAAATCTTTCCATTTTAAATGTCTGACAATATTTATGACCGATCAAAGTTTTCACCATACATTTCCTTTAAAATGTATATTGTATTTTATGTTGCTTACCCCAACTTGTAGTGGGGCCAAACCACACGTGTATGCTCTTGACACTTTTACTGTCACCACGTATGGTTGTCTAAAATGTTGTCTCTCTTGAGAAAAATCCAATTTTCTTTTTAATTGTTTTCTTTTGTTTATTTTGCACATATTTGTAAGCCTCCCTTAGCATTTTTTCATTTTCTATTCACCATGCCTGCCCCCCTTATGTAGCTAACCTAGAGGAACAGTTTAGTGAATTTGGATCATGTTTATGTTGTAATTAGATGAGGGGTGGAAAATGATACAGTGGCTCTGAATATATACCTCGACAGTAGCACATTAATTACAGTGGAACCTCTCTATTATGGCCATTTTGGGACCCAGAATTTTTGGCCACTTTTGCTGATATATAGAGGTTTTCCTCTTTCGGAGGTATAGACCAGACCTGTTGGGACCAAAACTTTTGTCCTTATTATGGAGGTCTTTTCTATTGTATCCTTAATTCAGGAACTTTGTAGAGAGGTTCCACTGTAACTTCGTTCTTCAGATTTACCATACGTACTAAGCTGCTGATTAAATTTATTTAAAAGCATTTGGATTGTTTTTTCACTGTACTGTTTCGTTTCTATAGCAACCTCAATCCCATCCCCCTCAACCACCCAGTGTTCAGATGCCTCCTCCTTCTTCAACATTGTTTGGTCAGTCTGTCAATCTTGCATCTCTGCCAAGTGTGCCATCTGCATCAACTAACTTTGTGTCACCCAGTCCCATGATGCAGGAACACTCTGGAATAGTACCTCAACTTCAGTGAGTTTGTGTTGGAGTAGTAATTGATATTATTTTCTATTGAAATTATATTTGTAATATTCCTCAAATGTATTATTTGTAGAGCTGAAACAAACATTCAAGAGTATTCGCTCGGTTGTGATAGTATTTGTATACTCAGTTGGCATTCAGATACAAAGTAGCTGTATGTATAAGCTTTCATGGTAATAGCATATTTTGACTGGCTGTTCTGTAATTAAGTGTATTTCTGTATATAGTTCCAGTTATTCTTCTAGGAATAAGAAAGTACTATCATGGAATTTTTGGAAGAGAATTACAAATTGAATCACATACTGTATCGCCAGAAATTTTCGAGGGATGAAACTTTCACGGAACTGTAAAATCCATTTTTTTAATTCACGAAAGTCTAGAAAACCTTTGCACATTGGTAATATATAGCTGTGTGCAATCTCAACGTTTCATGATTGTATTTTCACGAAGTTGTCATTACTCGCAAAATTCGCGAGAGTTTCACCCTTGAAAATTTCTGGCTATACGCTAGATCAAACATAGCAACAGATTCAAATGGTTCTAGTTTTTCACTCATACTATTCATATACTAAATTTGATGTTTATTTCAGCTCCACTACTCAGTAAGACCAGCCATTATTAGTACAGTTCTTAAAACAGCTTTTGATCATGTCTGTCCATCATTTAGACAGAATGTTATTAATGGGATACGTATCCATGTAAGGAAGTCTTGGGCTGAATAATGTCTGATTTTAGTGTCTAGCACTATAGTATGTTCACGTTGAGCTGAACCCTGAAAAACAGCTAAAAATTAAAAGTGGATTTTTTCTCAACAGAGTTAACATTTCAGCTAACCAGATGATTATTAGTAACAGCAAAGGTGTCAACAACAGACACGTACGGTTTGGCTCCATTACAAGTTCGGGAAAGGACTGCAATGGACACTGTACTTATATGGCTTCCCCGTAGGAAATGTATTGTGAAAATTTTGATTGGCCGTAAATATTATGTCATACATTTGAACAAAGCGATTTTGAAATATTTTTAGCGGGTCAAGCAGTACTACAAATGTGCCAAATTTCAAGATCGTGTGTAATTGCATCCTTGAGTTAGTAATCGTTTTAGGATTCAGCTCAACGTGAACATACTATAAGTACAGCTATGGAATCTCAAACTGAATTATATCTGTATTTTATTACAGGAACATTGTATCAACAGTAAACCTTAACTGTCAACTTGATCTAAAGAAAATAGCACTCCACGCAAGAAATGCTGAGTATAACCCTAAGGTGTGTGTGCGTGCTTGCATGTGTGTGACTTACTAACTGTAACTAACTAAAACTAAAGATAACAACTATGTACAAGACTAGTCACTACTTGCTCTCTTAATTTGTCAACAGCGTTTTGCTGCAGTAATCATGAGAATCAGGGATCCTCGTACAACAGCTTTGATATTTAGTTCTGGAAAAATGGTGTGCACAGGAGCTAAGAGGTTTGTATGTATGTGCGTGCTTACGTCTATATCATGTGTGTATGTTTGTATATGTAGTGAGGACTTTTCAAGATTGGCAGCTCGCAAGTATGCAAGAGTGATCCAGAAGTTGGGATTCCCTGTGAGTGCCATGTATTATAATGTAACATGTGGGGTATTACCCAGAATGTGTATTCTGTATGTATCATACATAGTTGTCAATTTTCAATGTTTTATAAATCAGTGTTCTTCCTTTCAGAAATCATCTGTTGTTGAATTATCAACATCTATGCTAAGAATCTTTAAAATTGCAAAAATCTCTTCCTCCTGCCCCTGAAAAAAATTTACTATATGATGGTTTGTTGACAGTATGTAGTTTGAAAGCACTTGGGCACATAACCAACTCATACATACGTAGAACATATAGACAAAAGATTGTTTGTATATCAATGTACGTGTTGTGTAAGTGACACTGTTAGCACATCAGTTGCCTGTTACTACTTGCTACAGGCCAAGTTTACGGAGTTCAAGATCCAGAACATGGTGGGCAGTTGTGATGTGAAGTTCCCCATCAGGCTAGAAGGGCTGGTTGTACAGCATCAACAGTTTTGCAGGTACTACTAGTGAATGTGTTATCAACCTTTATTTACAAGTTGAATCGACCAATTTTTTTCTTGTTTTTTCTCTTTGGAAACATGCACATGTCACTAGACATGGAAGTGCTTTTTGATATTTGGATATTGTTATCCCAATTGTTTATCATAGACACTGGCCTGATATCATGTGTAGTATACAAGAATGGCTACTATAGCCATTATAGCAGATAATCAGACTATCATAGCTACTATATTTAGCCATTGTTTGCCATATTTAGCTATGAGCCAGAGTTGTTCCCTGGTCTTATCTACCGTATGGTAAAGCCTCGTATTGTATTACTGATATTTGTATCAGGAAAAGTTGTACTAACAGGTAAGCTACAATCGTCTTGTATTACAATATCTTTAAGGTTGCATGTATTCAGGTGCAAAGGAACGAGGTGAAATTTATGAAGCTTTTGAGAACATTTATCCAATCCTGAAGAA
Organism: Dysidea avara; assembly: GCF_963678975.1. NCBI lineage: Eukaryota > Metazoa > Porifera > Demospongiae > Dictyoceratida > Dysideidae > Dysidea > Dysidea avara. The sequence goes on from NC_089281.1 coordinate 2,528,883, forward strand.
CTTTAAGAAGACATGATACACTTCCACCACTCTTCATCAGTATATATACAACATTTCAATGCAATGATTATATACTTTTCAATTTGCGGATCATAATCTGCTGTACAATCACTCTACACAGCAAATACACAGACAAGGGGTAGTCACTGTCAATAGTCCTGTAGAATCAAAATCAAATCAAGCGAAATCAGCACTGAATCAAGCGATCAAGAAGTCCTAGAGAGCTAGCTTGCAAACAAAACGAGAATTTACGAAAATATGCTAAATTATCAAGCAATCAAGGCATATTTTCGTCGATCCAAAACCTTGATCCCGGTCGCAGATGATTCTACAGGACTAGACTATTGGTAGTGACCACCACTAGCAGCTTCACCTCGTCAAAATTACAATTAAGAATCGACCCCGAAGTCGGGTAATTCTAAATAATACACATCATTCGTAGATTTCTCGTTTCTGCGAGGGGGCGGGGACCAAGTACCCCCAGAAAAGTCACCATATTAATTTATACGGGCTCGGAAATAGGAAGCTCGGCTGCTCGGAGACGTACTGAGTTAGGAGAGCAGTCATCATTCGCTGTACTAAACCGAGAGCTAGACACAAGATAAGGTATAATATGGTCATGTTTTGTTTGCACTCTGCGTCTCTGGGTTAGAAAGTATAAGATAATTCAGTGTTGTTTGTGCGTGTAGTGTTTGCTATTGTCTTGCTTTGGGTTTATATATGCATGAAGTTGTTTTGTATCACTCCAACAAGGAGTAACGGCATTGTGCCAATTGTTGTGAATATAAAATAATAAATCAGTCAATCAATATAGTTGTATACTGTTGACTTACAGTTAGCTACATCCACAGCTATGTCATATCAGTACGAGCCTGTATCAGCCATATGGTGAGCTAGAGAGACAGTATTGGGATTGCAAACCAAGTAAAATTTACTGATTTTAGTGGAATTCCGCATATCTACCGACATGGTAAGTTCAAAAACGTACGAGAAACCCACTAAACGTTGGCTTAGGAAACATGGTGTCTGTTTATATAGGCCTACAGAAACTAGAACAAAGCTATTCTAAACTAAGTTACTCACGCGGCACTTTCTCGAAGCGGCTTTTCTTAACTTTTGTCTTTAAATTGAATGGCCCGCTCGAAGATAACAACTCTTCGTACAATTCCCTCGAATTACTGAAGTATTATTCATGTACACAATGTTCCAGACCGTTTTTTTTTTGTTTAGACTAATTAGTTTAAGGTGAATTCCCATAGTCTTGGTAACGGGTGAATCCCACAATACATTATGCATTAAGAAAAATGTCGAACCAGGTTCAGAAACAGTGCTGGGCCCACGTATCCGCTGCAGCTACAGTCTTGAAAATAAGGTGGAGTATTCCTTAGAGGTATGTGCGTAATTAGCAGACCGTTTTTGTTGGTTTCACTACGTGATATTGTGGGCGCTTTGAAAATGCACGAAAATCAGTGTGTTTTTACACCATTTTACGTACTTTTGGGGGCGTGTCCCTTTCAATATTAATGTATTGATTATTAACCAAATAAATTCAATATGGTTGGGACAGTTACTTTTTTTACAAGTAACTAGTTACATATTACTTGCAACTGAACTATTTAGTTACAGTTACATATTACCCATAAAATAAAGTAACTATAATAATATTACATAATATATTACTTTGTGTCCACAGCCTTAAGCTGTCACATGTGAAACTACCACCTTATCACGTGACATGATTGCATTGTTGGACAATGATACAAGTAAGAAGCTGGTGAATAAGCCTCATTCAGTAGACTTCAATACTTCGCTGTGGCTAGGCGTTACTCAGTGGATCACTAACGAGATTAGTAACTTTGTTACTTGTAGTAAAGTAACTTGAGTTATATTACCTGTTTATATAGCGTATTTCGTTATATTACTTAGTTACCACAATAGTAATAATATTACATAACGCGTTACATAAGTAATAGAGATGGGACGATATATCGCCGTATCGCAATACGCAAGACAGTGATACACGTATCGATACAAATTTTTATTATATTGATATATCATGTATCGCAATATATCGGGTGTATCGAAGTGAATATTACATACATAGCAGTGTTAGGCATAAACATTTGAACCTATTAAAATGCAGAAGGCATTTCACAGCCTACATTATATTGATTTAGTATTGTTACAGAGTTACATATTCTTGCATTTGAAGAAAGATTCACATTATAATCACAACATTGTGATATCGCAATATATCATTGTATCATGATATTTTGGGGGGCAATGTATCGATACTTACAAATCCTGTATCGTCCCATCTCTAATAAGTAACGCATTACTCCCAACACTGTAGAGAGAGACTAGCATGGCAGGGTTTTTGATCTTGATGTTTGCAGTGCCATGGCTCTAGCATAATAGCAGTGTTATTGCAGACCTTCGTGGCCAGTAGGTAACACTCAGTGGCCAGTCCCTTTCTTCAAGTATTGTTTTTTTTTGTTTGACTAACTTAATGAAAGACACACCAGCACTTCTATGACAGGTCGAACTCGAGGCCAACACAAATCCTAAACCGATGGTCAAAGATCCAATAGCAACTTTTACCCACTGCTCTAGCGCTACGCCTTGACATCATTTCTAAATTCAAGTAGATTATGGTTAATCTTAGTCATAAACTTATAACTGAAGTAATGTGTGCATCAATTGGCTTTTAGTAGTTGACCGGGAGTGTCAGAGCAAGTTAAGTGAAAGTGGTAAGGCTACTCCAAATGAGACTGTAGTTTCCCATCCAAATAAGTTCAACATTAGGGTGCAAGCAGTTATCATTAAAATTATGTGACTGCTCTATTAGAGTATCTCGATCTTATGTGGATTTTAAGGCCAGGAAACTAGCTTACCTTCACTACATTAGTGTTACAATGAAACAATGAATTACTTCTGCAGGTTAGTTTGTGAAAATTACAATGTCTCCATGACAAGACATTGAAATAGCTTCAGAGCATTCCCTTCCAAATATCCACCATTCAATTTGCCATAGAAAAATTTTCAACCTTAAAATGATGCACTTAAATTTCCTCTGATTTCCTTCTGCTATAGCTCATTTTAATTGCTATTCACTGCTCTTTTCAAATCAGGTCCGGAATGGAATCTGAGGTATCTATCACGTGTCATGGGTTATTATGCATTTTATTACAAGCCCGAAACAAAATGTGTGGGAAATGGGTTGGTCTAGGCCATTTGATGTGCTGAAATTTCAAACTTCTTTTGGTATCATTGTACTCACAGAGAGTTGCTCTACACGTATCACACCTGGAAAGTTACTAAACAGGCTTGAGGTAAGCAGTACACAATAATTAATTTATTTTTAATGGTTTTTCAATTGAAATGCAGTGGACATACTTGTTCCAGTTGGCATTTTTACCATGAACAAAAGTATAGCAAATGTCCACAAACTTCTTGATGTATCTATAGCAGCACAGACAAATGGTGTTGGAGAAATAACCTAATGCTCAAGAGTTAGTGTGCAGATGGTTGTGCTGGAGCTAGTGTAGACTACAGAGCCTTCTAGGGATCTACCTTAGATATAAGACTGGTCACGCATCAATAACATCATAACCCTGTCTGTAACTTGTGATTACACATGTACATTTAGCATGGCCTCAGCTTTAAATGCTGATATATAGGAAAGTAGTGCATTATACTGAGAAGGTTTGTAAGAGCCCTGAACATGGATATCAGTCTGAGATGGAGTTCATCAGTTGTCAATGTTGAACTAATTCAATGTCTCTTTGAGATCACAAGACGAATGATAACACATGACCAATCTCCTATGCCTCTTACCCCAAGAAAAATAAGCTATTGATGCTCTTATATATTCAACTAGTGCAATTAAAATTTGCTAATTTAAAACAAGACATATGAATAATGGTGTGGGAAAATCCCATATTACCACCATCTGTTCAATGCCAAAGTAGGGATTTTCCTAGTTATTGTCATTCAATTTTCTTGTATCTTGATTTTGCTGCTGACCTATACACAATAGATTAAAAATACATGATTCATTGCCATGTCTTGTTGATACTACTGATTGTAGCTGGGACAGTGGTCACCCAGCCCTACTCAGGGCATGTGTGTTCTACTTGTTTAAGGGTGTGGTATGTAGTTGTTTTCATATATGCTATCTCTTAAGTGCTTCAAATAGTTTTGTGGTGTCTAATTATGAAAGGTGTCAATATGAAAAATTAATGCCTTGGTCTTGCATGTGAGTTTGTTATTGTGAATGCAGGCCATTCACTGCTTTGTTTGGCCTCTAGCCTTGTGACTGTGGACAGACAGTTAGGAAGGCAGACCAAATTCTGGTTTTGGTGACTTTTGCAATTCAATATTTGACTGTACTTGATTTAAGACTATTCTGTAAAGATGATTTTCATTGCGCATGATATTTCTATGATAGTTTTTAGAAGCAGAATTTTGGGTGGTACCCGACATCATTTTAGGGGGGGGGGGGATTCTACTAAACAGTACTACTGTACTGTTTCATAGTGAGCTAATTACAAAAAGACGTTAAGTATAAGGAATATTTACAAGGGAGAAACAATACTGTATAACTACGTATACTAATTTTTGTAAGGGTGTTTGTAAGTTTGGTAGCACAAAAGAGCAAGAGCAGTTACAATGTAGCGTAAACATCATGAAACTTACAATGATGTCTCAAAGGTCCATGCTCCCTCAAAAGATTGGGGTACTCTAATAGAGCAGTCAAATAATCTCAAATAAGATGGATGTGTAGAGGTACGTTTTTACAATGGTAGAGATAAGTAAACATTTAATCATACAGTATGGTAGTACTCTATAGTAGGGATTATGAAGGTTTGGACTTCTCTGTCACCCTAAATGACAGCTTGGTGACATTGGTTAGGTAGAATTAAACCTGAAAATGCCTTCAGAGTGACCTCAACCCTTTCTGTGGAATTTCAAAAATTATCTATTAACTGAATTTTGTGTTTTCCAGCCAAGCATAACTATGGTTAAGGCTGCAGGTTTGATTTCTTCACTGTGACATGCCTTTTTGCCAACTACAGCAGCTAAAGTGCATGGATCATGGCAATACACATCTCAAACTTGTTAACAAGTGCCTACCAAAATGATTGCTATATTTAAGTATTTTAGTGCTCAGTAAGAGTAGCCTTATCCCTACCAACTTTACAGATCTGAAGTTTCAAGTCCTGAGGTATTATTTGTGTGTTACATGTATCCCTTTAGTTATCCACATGGCCGAGAAACAGTCCATCAAGTGTGTAGTGGTTGGGAGTGTTACAGTAGGAAAGACTGCAATGATGTTGACTTATATCACTAATGAGTTTCCACAAGAATATGTACCAACAGTGAGTATTTCTTATTATTCAGTACCAGGGGTAACGAACCTGTCACAGATATTTGATAATTATTCTATTAGTGTTACATTAGATGAATCACCACTGACTTTGGGATTGTGGGACACTGCTGGTATGACAATATTGTGGACATTTTGACACATGACCACTTGATGATCACACAGGACAGGATGATTACGATCGTTTAAGACCACTATCATACCCTGCCACTGAGGTGTTCTTAGTATGCTTTTCAGTTGTTGATCCATCTTCCCTCCAATCTGTTGGGAAAAAGGTAGAGCTCTACCCAACAATACTGTATACATATATTACATTATCACAGTGGGTGGCAGAAATTACTCATCACTGTCCTGGGATACCATTTCTGTTGGTGGGTACAAAGGTTAGAGGTCCACAGCATTTACACATGTGATGGTGATGAAATGTTGTGTATATACAGATTGACTTAAGAGATGACCCCAACATTATTGAGAAGCTCTCTGAGAATAATCAAAAGCCAATAACAGTTGAGGAAGCTGAGAAATTAGCTGAAGAGGTTGGTGCTGTGAAGTATGTAGAGTGCTCAGCTCTTACTCAAGAAAGTTTAAAGAATGTGTTTGACGAAGCAACTAAAATAGCATTAAATCAATGTCGAAATGAATGACATTTTAAATAGCGTGGTTCATTGACTGTATCAATGCACTACTATATATGGTAGCACAATAGGGACCTAGCAACAGAACTTAATAAGGGAATGGGGAGAGTAACACGATGGTACCTTTCATCAGTTAATATAGCAGTAGTTATAGGGTGGTAATGTAAACTATTTTTACTATCGAGGAAAAATAGGGATTTGTGGTTTACATTAATAACCCAGCAATCCCTGAGAGCTTCAAAGATCTATCACATATTATTGGATTACACATCAACTTTTTGCCACATTACATCATCACTTCATTGCATAACACCTCACATCATGTACAGACAAACACAGCTACAAATAAAATAAATAAATACACAGAAAGTTCAAGATTACTTGCCTCATGCTAATGTGTTCAGCAATCAAAAAACACATTTCTGAGCCTTGGATGACTTCCCAGAAGGCATGGCTGAGCTGGATCCCATCAAAATTTTAATCTCATGTGGTAAGGAATATTGAACTCAGAAAAAATTGGCAATTTTCCATTTTATGCTAAGCTACCAAACTAATTAACATGGCAACAAGTGGGGCTAGAGCCCTCCCATTATTTTTAGAGAGTCTGTTTTTGCAGTTAAGTACTCTAATAGAACATTCATGTACACAAAATACATTTATGCAGCTGTCAAACATAGTTCAGTCAAAATTGTGATTTCAGAAGGCTGATTTTTCAAATTTCTTTTGGGGGCATGCCCCCCAGACCCCCTAGATGCAGCATCTTGAGCTGTGCAGATTGTGTCAACCGGTGACCACCCTTCTTACCCCTTAAAATTTTGTTGCTACACTGTTCTTATTTCATTAATCTAGTATCAAAAATTACTAACAAGTTCTACTACAAATGCATGTAAACATGTATCTAATTACTAAATGTTTTAAAAACATTAATATCTCTGTAGTGATTAATTAGCAGACTTATATGTATATACTTCATTACTGCACACTTTTAAGAGCTACCATGGCTTTCACAAAACACTCCAGCCTCTTCTAAATCTTCAATAACAGTCTCTATTGTTCCTTTCAGGCATTTAATTTCTTTAAGAATTTCAATTAACTTTGACCAAGTTTTAGGAGATAATCCTCTATCACTTGACAGCCAATCTTCTAATAATATCACACAACAGTCAATTGGGTTGTCACGACCTTGCTTCCTTATCACCAGCTTGTATTCTAATTCATAATTATTCCAAATAATCAGCGACAAGGCTCCAGTGAGCTGCTATTCTAGGAACAACTACTCCACTACTGCTTCAAATCAATAACTTCTAAGCATGCAGACATTGCACTTTTTCATCACATAACTTCACATACAAAGGGATCACAGGCAGGAATGCACAAAATTAATTTGAAAATATAGATGATATATTGCAGTCTGTAAATGCACTAAACATACCTACAACCCCTACATGTGAATGCCTGGCGAGTGCATTGTTAGCATACTATATACAGCTGTTGAAGTTCTAGTAACACGATTAGTTGTGTTGCTTTTATAAAACAGTTAGATATACATTGAAGCACATAGCCTCTATCCTAATTTAAACTACAGGTGCTTACTCTTATACCCACTATCAAATCAGGTTTTTATTAGAAACTTTACAAGTAACCCATTGTTTAATCCTGCCTGCACGAGTTTTATTGAACCACCACTGTAATACAACTATATAATTTTATTAGTATTCAATTACATATACATAAGTGTATGCATGCTTACAGAATAATCATTTATAAGCATAAACAAATTCAAGTTATAATTATGAACATAAATACAAGTGAAAACATACTGTATGAATAGATTTATACACATGCATGAGACAGCTACATCGTATGTATATAAGCATGTAATGTGTATGGGTGTGTGTGTGTGTGTGTGTGTGTGTGTGTGTGTGTGTGTGTGTGTGTGTGTGTGTGTGTGTGTGTGTGTGTGTGTGTGTGTGTGTGTGTGTGTGTGTGTGTGTGTGTGTGTGTGTGTGTGTGTGTGTGTGTGTGTGTGTGTGTGTGTGTGTGTGTGTGTGTGTGTGTGTGTGTGTGTGTGTGTGTGTGTGTGTGTGTGTGTGTGTGTGTGTGTGTGTGTGTGTGTGTGTGTGTGTGTGTGTGTGTGTGTGTGTGTGTGTGTGTGTGTGTGTGTGTGTGTGTGTGTGTGTGTGTGTGTGTGTGTGTGTGTGTGTGTGTGTGTGTGTGTGTGTGTGTGTGTGTGTGTGTGTGTGTGTGTGTGTGTGTGTGTGTGTGTGTGTGTGTGTGTGTGTGTGTGTGTGTGTGTGTGTGTGTGTGTGTGTGTGTGTGTGTGTGTGTGTGTGTGTGTGTGTGTGTGTGTGTGTGTGTGTGTGTGTGTGTGTGTGTGTGTGTGTGTGTGTGTGTGTGTGCGCGCGCGCGCGCGATTTTTCAAATGTGAACATGTAAAATAAGCTAGAGTACAATGTATATTGTATGTGTAACAATTGTGATATTTCATAAGGTTGTTTCAAAAAAGTCTACAGCCATCTCCAAATCACTGAGAATTTTTTCTGTTGCTCCTCGAAGGGGTTTAATCTCTTTCAGAACTTCAATCAACTTAGATAAGCTCTTAGGAGACACTCCTCTATTACTTGATAACCAATCTTCTAACAGTATCACACAACAGTCCATTGGGTCATGGTGACCCTTCTTCATTATCACCTGTTTGTATTCTATTTCATATTCCAAATAATCAGCCACAAGACTCCAGTGAGCTGCTATTCTAGGAACAACTACTTCATGGATTAGCTTCATGGCAGGTCCTGTTAAAACAATGACCAATACAATTAGCCTATACATATGTACATACATATAAACTAATCCAAAAAGTCCAGAGAGAAAAAAAATTGGAAATCAGGTGGTAGTCAAGAATGTACTGTGATAGTAGGTGAATGACAACAATTTAAATAAACAAAGGTGAGCTTGGGTTGTCTCCTCAAAGTTTTACTAGAACCCCAAATTCACTTAAATTGTTATTGATATTTTAGCCAGTCACCTTAGGCTACCATCACAGTCATTTCTTGGATGCCATGCACTTTTGATTTCACATTTTCACCCTTGAATGACTGCACCCATTTTTTACAATTTGGCTGTGGACTATTCATTTCTAGCAGCAAAAATGTGAGTGGAAGGTGGGTTATCTCAAATCTGGTCACATATGCAGATTTATACATGAAGGTATGTGCAAGCATACTTTTAACAACTGCATCCACTTTCTTTTCCACACTGTTTGGATTCAAATTCAAGTCAGTTGATCTCAATTGAGCATGACCTACATTCCAGAAAGCATTAAGTATGTAATGTCCACACATGCAAATATAAAAAGCATATATATGTATGTATACTACGCTGTATGGTAGCACTGTATAATAGGTTCATCAAGGTTTGCTTTTTTCTCTTTCATGACAGCTTGACAGTATTGGTAAGGTATATTAATATCTTCAGAGCAACCTGAAATGCTTCTAACAAGTTTTCACTACCTAACTATGTAACTGATCATTACTGATGCCTTCAGCCAAACATATCTTGACTATCGTTAATGCTACAGGCTTAATTTCACTGTTCGACATTCCCTATATATTAAATGTGCTTTATTGCAGTAGCTACAATACATGTATCATGAACTTACCTTTGTCTTTCTTTAATTTTTTTCCATGAGTGCATAGGTGTTGATTTGTGGGTAGTATGTCAATGGGTTCTTTGTTTTGCTTTACATTTATAATGGGAATTGTCTTTAATTTCCGTAATGACTGGACAGTCAACCAAAATTAATATAGCAGTCAAATATTTACCAAAATTTAGCTAAACGGTTATGCTACAATTAAAGCTAAAAAGAGTAATTCACTATTTGAGACTGGATTTTGGAAAAACGATCCAAATCACACATTAGTAGTTTTGAGATAAACGGTTTTAAAGAATTCAAGCCAGCATAACTCTCCAAGGATAGCAAGCATGCATATGAAATTTACACTAAAGATGTACCAATCTATTACCTTTCAGGCCACTTCCAGTACTTGTAGCTGCTTGTAGAGTTTCCTGCCAAATAAGATAGAAAATCTGAGCAGTTGGACGAGCGAAGTAGTATCACGAGTGCTCACAAAGGGGTGGAGGGTGGGGGGTGGACAAAGGTTATACCTCAAAATGAAGGAAGACCATGACTGGAGTCCAGAGACGAGATTACAGGGCTGTGCTGGCTCCTTAGTGGCTGATATGTAGCAAAATCCACAGAAAAACGTCTGGTCAACATTATCAGGCTGCCCACCAGTAAACCACTGGTTCTTGTCAAGCCAGGTCCTTCACAAGGCCTAAAACTGCCACTCGAGCTCTACACACCACCCAGAAAAGACGTCTGTTGAAACCAGCCTTGAGTAGTTTGAGTGGTACAAACTACTAGTACAATAGTGTAGCTATCCACTGGAGGTGTTAGTTTGATTTTGTCTGATGTGCGATTTGGATCGGTTTTGTACAATCTGGTCACATTTTTTTGCTGTAAAATGTGACCGGATCTGCCACAATTGTGCAAGCCTAAATTTACAATATAAAGCATTGAATACAATGGGTGAAATACTTGCATGTTTTATTGAAAAAATTCTGTAAATTTTTTGAACGCCTCTTCTTAGTGAGGGAAGGGACTAACAATAAAAACCTGGATATCATCTCATTCACCTGTTCAAGAGGAGTTAGAAAATCTTTGTTTCATTGCAGTAGACCCAAGGATACGCAAATTATGAGTGTTCGTTTATGTCATGTCGAAGCGATTGTGAGCGATCGATTTTTCTACACGAATTTTGCCTTTGTATGCAGTGAAGAAAAGTGAGCAAAGATTGATTCCCCTATTCATGGTGAGCACAATGGTGAAAATTGCAGCTCTGTACCTCAATCCAATGGTGAGTTACAACTGCTTTTGTAAGCGCCTGTAATTTATTTTCCCTATACTTGCTGTACAAATCGATTTTTGTGTTGTTGCTACTTTGTAGGGCTGTAACTCTGAAAGTTATGGGCATATGAGGCCGAAACTTTGCCAGACGGTACACTTGGCTAAGTAGATTATAAATATTTAATAAACAGGAATTCGAAAAATGCACAATTGTGTCAGGTTTTCGCAGATCCTGTCACAAACAATTTTGTATGCAAAACTTTCTTAGACAAGTGTTTTGCACAACTAGCTGTAACAGTTTCCTAACTGCAAGCATGTGTAACTGCTACTGTAGTGAAAGGTTAGCTTTCAACTGAGGCACAGTAAGAATGTGACTAAACCCTCCTGCTGCAAAACATAATACTCTAATAGAGTAGTTACTCATCTAAATAACTTCAGTTTGCAAAATAGTGAATTACACTAGTTGTCAAGACATATTTGAATTTGTCCAGAATAATGTCCTTTCAATGTGTAGAGGAGTTTAGTGTGTGATATCAAGCTAATCGGGAGGCCAGACATAGCAGTATTGGCACGCAGTTTAATTATGTGGTGCTGGTTTGTAGTGACCACAAACCATGTCCAAAGTAAACTCTGAGGTTAATGGTTACTATGTTACACCAGCCTACTTGTCTCCTTTACCTGTATTATAGTAGTAGTAAAAAGCATACAACCTGTTAGCCATTAGGAGCTTTTACTTGTGGTATTCATCTGTACATCCAGCTTGTATTTTAAGCTGGAAATGTTCATTTTGACCTTAGTAATAGAGCCAGTGGCCCTGAGTCATTATCTACTAGTTCAACCACATAGCCACTACTCATTTCACAATAAGCTCTTTAAGTTTTGACTGAAATCTTTATGACTCTTGCAAAGAAGTGTTCTTATGTGTGACCATGTAGTACCTGCACTTGCCTATTCTGTCACTGTTAGTGAGTGGTTGAGTAGTGATCAGTTGTATAGTATACTGGTGATCCCAATGCTTGAACAATTAATTAACGGCAGAAACACAAGTAGGACAAAAGTTAAAATGTCTGGGCAGATCACTTGACGTCCACACATAATATTGTCCTGACACTGTGGCAGCATGTGTCTGAAAAGTTATTTCACACACTGAAGTCATATGAAAATATTTTGTTTACAAGAAATTTTTATCATTTTTGCTTAAAAATAAAGTGAATTACAGGGGCGGATGGCAAGGGGAGGGGCACAAACAGGCTAAGTTGTAGGTGGCTGGGGAGAACAGATTCTCTTGTATTTTTGAAACAGCAAATACTCACCTCTTAGTATTGTCTCACTGCTTATTTGGTCTTTGTGAAGTCTTAAAAGCTGTTTTATAAGCTAGAATGTCTTTAATACCAGCAACACGATAATTATTTTAGAGGTGCTTAGTACACACAAAGTTGCTGGGTGACAGTTTGACAGCTTGCTGCTACTTTGACTTTTGTTTTAGGTGAGTTTGCAATAAAATTGATTATGGCCTGACAAGGTTTAGTATTTCAATCAAAAGAAGTAGCTATGGTTCCTCCACCAAAGGAGGAGGTGAGGGGAGGGCATTTGCCTCAAATGTCCCATCCTGGATCCGCCATTGAATTATGGTAATAAGTTTCAAAACCGTTTAGACCTGAGCACACATGTATTGTTATCAATACACTATACATTATGAATATCACTAACCTTTTGTAGATAGTAAAATTTGCTTTTTTGCAAACCAAATTAAATGTAACGAAGTTAGCTTCAAATGACATGTAGTGGAACTGCTGCATTCAGCATATAACAAGGACTGAGAGACGTCAGACACGATGGCAATGTGTTCTTCAGTAATCTTACCACAGTCACACAAAAATCCATACTGCAGTACTGAATGATCAAAATTCAAATGACTACACGTCCGTATAAGAGCTTGGACCAAATCAGAAAAAGTTTCATTGTGTATGGGAAGCTGAAAAGCTTCTTCTGGATGCCATATTTGTACTTCTAAATATGATACCTTGTCAAACAATGACAGAGAACACGCATTAAGTAAACTGAAAGAAATAAGATTGCTAAAAGTATGGGGTGTTTTAGTCTGAGATAAATGAGGATGCCAACCTTTTGGTGGGTTTTGCAGCAGTTCAACTATCAAAGAGCAAAACAATCCTCTAGGTATAAGACCTGACTGAAACCGAATCAACAATGGCTTTCCTTGAAGATGACCATACTGGGTCAAAATTTTACTTTGTTGTTGCAAACTGCAATTTGGTTAAACAAAAGGTATGAAGTATTGCTTTTCTCTGCCATTACCTGTTACCACAGTTGCAATGATTTTCATGTGAACAAGTAACGACAAAAAAAATTCTTCTTTGATTTCTTCTTCCCATTTGATGCATTGGAGTAGCTCTTTAGAAAGTATTCCCTCATATTTTAACTTCTGCACAGCTTTAAATTTCAGTTTGCTTTGCTGGAATGCACTGCTGATGATATTGCTCAGTATATCAAACCACCACTGGTGGTCAACAATCACATAATCACACAAACCAGGAACATCTTCAAAGTATATCAGGACTCTTAAAAGGTGATAATACAGTAAAACACTCTTTACTTCATCTTGATTCGAAATTAAGCCAGTACTCTTTGCAAGTTTGACACATTCTTTAACTGTGATGTAAGATTTTTGTTTTTTGGAACAAACTTGTTGAATTTCAAGCTGCAACAACATCCACATTATAGGTAATTCATACACATCTCTTTCTGCAGCCACTTCTTCAATTCTGCTGCGAAGCACATTGGCTGCAGGATCTTCAGTATCTTTACCAGCTGTTGTATTGTCTATTGCAAAAAGGACATCACCATCTTCCTTGTACCATACAGCTGCTTTGCTTTTAGTATTGTTTACCACGGTTGTTAACTGTTCTCCTGTTTTAGCCACAACTTCTTTTGTTACTTTGTCAGCATGAGTACCAACAAAACAAATGTATGAACTGTTATTGGATGTGGGAGTTGAAACCAAGTAAGGAATATTAGAAGGAGACCCTCCTATTGCATCATTGGCAGCTGACATGAGAAGCTTAATCATATCCATATTAGAATAGTTCAAATGATATGGCACAAACATATGCTCACCATGTTGACTGTACTCCACCAACACTGGATCATCAAGGCTTTTAGACAAGTCATGAACTATGAAGGTGACCGTTGGGTAAATATTGATGGTGGGCAGCAAATGGATGTACTCTGGTTGACCTCCAGTGTCCAGTATAGTTATCATGTTCAATACTTTACCTGGTTGGCAAGTGGCAGATGAGGGTGATGAGCCACAGAAATTTATTGAATCAAGGATGCGATTAAAACTGGTTACTTTAGTTTCCTTAACTGATGATTCAAAAAACTTTGATGAAACTTTTCTGAGAGCAGAGCTTGGAGGCTTGTAAGTATGCCGAATAATGGGGACATCCAATGTTAAGGAAGATGTTGGTTTTGATAAAACATCACTTTTATTTATTGCAGTAATGTTTGATGTTGAAGTCATCAGAGGTAATTCTGGGGGACATAGCACAGATCGCAAAATTCTAACTTCAAAATCAAGGTCCATTTCAATCCAATTTACATCACTACTTTGTGGTGTTGCATCATGAAATGCAGCTGTCCTTACTGACACAGCATGATTGGTGTGAACCACGTTGGTGCTGTGGTGCTCTTCAATAAACTTGTTTTTCAATAATAAATTAATAAAACTAGTTTTACCCGCTGCTCCTGATCCAGTGCAAAATATTTTAAGGTATCTCACAAGGATTGACCCATGTTTCTTCTTCGCTGCTTTTAAGTTGTATTTCAATATCTGCTTCATTTTTTCCTGTTTTTCAATCATCTACATACATAAATATTTATTAGAAATGCTTTTCTAGTAACATACGGATATGTGACTGTCTTTAAGGCAACAATGCAGTACTAATGTTGTTGCCTATTTGTAATTATTGATCATGAGAAATGCCAGTTTTAAGTATGGGTCATTCCATGTTAAATCACTGAGAAATTGTACGGTCACCTCTTGGATTTCGACGAAACTCGGTGTGTTTGTAGTACCTATGGTGCTCATCACCCATACCAATTTTTAGCTTCATACACCACATAGTTTCTGATTTATGACCACAAATATTTTGAATATTTCATGAAAAATTGGTCTGTCTTCAGTTACAAAATCAACTGTAGCTCACCACTGTGTTAATATTTTAAAATAAAATTTTCAGCGATTAAAGACTGTTAATTGATCTTTCAAGTAATCCATAAACTATGGGATATCAATTTAATTAAGGTTCAAAAAGGCTCCATTAAAAACTTTAATCCTTAATATTTCAAAAAGTGCTGCTTCAAATTCTTTGAATTTTTTAGTAAATAATAATTAGGTTATGGTCTATTGTTGGTAAAAATTTTGTGTTGGGACCACAATGGGTTCAAGAGATATAATTAAATATGTTGTGGTATGTAGAGGAATTTTGTAGTCTATTATTGCTATATAGGAGTGTACACCTCTAATAACCACTGCTGATAAGGCCATGCCAACTTTGTCTTACACAATGAAGGTGTCCAAGTACAGTGCAACCTGTAGTAGTGACCACCTGTATTGAAAGACCACCTTTGTGCTGCTATTTATTTAGTTGTATAGTTTTCAAATGCAGCCAGCTTATATAGCTTGCAAAGGCAATACAATGACCAACTAATGACACCGTGTCAGTTGTTCAATTGAGCATGTAGCAACATACCTGCTGCTTACTTTGGGTATTATAACAATGAAGATTATTTGAGACAACAGGGACGTTGTTTTCAACTATCACGTACAATCCATGGTACCAAAAAACTGCACTCTTTTGTGCCAATCTCAGATAGCAGAGTGGAAATAAAATTTTACTCATAATCTGATGTTTTCAGGAAAGCGAGAGTTGCTCTAGCAAAGAATGAAGCTTCACCAGATTCGATTGCTGGATTTGTCACTTGTTGACATGAAGAGAATCAGTAGTTAGCTTGTGTGCTTGAAGTTTGCAGTGACACTAAGGAAGTGAAGCTGACATTTCTGTATCCACATGGTCCATCAAACACGTTCAAGTACCCAGAGCCCCAAACTATACCAATGGATGAAATTATAACTCTTGTAGACCCAAGAACAAGAAGTGGTTGTGTGTACTCTGACAAAAAAGAAATGACTTTTGCTACCAAACAGCATCACACTGTATCACCACAGTAACAAACTTGATTACCGGCATACCTTTGTCACAGCCTGTTTATATATATGCATACATTTAACTTGCAGTTGAATCAAAGAGTCTTGTGTGTCTGCAAACCTAAATCAGCAGAATGGGCTTCAAGGTGTGCAATACTACATGGGATATCTGCTATAATACCGCAAACACCGCTAGCTACCTATCTCATAATCCCATAGAGACCCAACACCGAAACTTTTGCAACTAATAGGTAAATGTCTGACAAGTATCCACAAAAAAATTCTAATCAGCACTTTTTGGGAGAGCAAAGGTCAAAGATTAGGAGACATAGTTAATTATCAACTTCATCAAATTAAGCTGCTAAATATACAAATGAAAGCTTTTTCTATGAGCTTTAAAGTGGTGCAATTCATTTTAAAACACCCAAGTTATGATACTTTGAATGATCAAAAGTATAGCAAAAATAGAATACAAAATAAGCCATTTCTGGGAAGCCATACAAGCAATGGGTGAAGGGACATATGACCACTTGGGATACCCACACACCAATTTCGTCCAATTCTGAGGGGTCATGTGCAAAACTTTGGTGAACTGATATGGAATTACCCATTCAGTAAATCCAACTAATTAAATTGCAGCACAAAGGTGGTCTTTCAATACAGGTGGTCACTAATACAGGTTGCACTGTACTTGGACACCTCAATTGTGTAAGACAAAGTTGGCATGGCCTTATCAGCAGAGGTGTACACTCCCATATAGCAATAATAGACTACAAAATTCCTCTGCATACCACAACATATTTAATTATATCTCTTGAACCCATTGTGGCCCCACCACAAAATTTTTACCAACAATAGACCATAACCTAATTATTATTTACTGAAAACTTCAAAGAATTTGAAGCAGCACTTTTTGAAATATTAAGGATTAAAGTTTTTAATGGAGCCTTTTTGAACCTTAATTAAATTGATATCCCATAGTTTATGGATTACTTGAAAGATCAATTAACAGTCTTTAATCGCTGAAAATTTTTATTTTAAAATATTAACACAGTGGTGAGCTACAGTTGATTTTGTAACTCAAGATGGATCAATTTTTCATGAATATTTGTGGTCATAAATCAGAAACTATGTGGTGTATGAAGCTAAAAATTGGTATGGGTGATGAGCACCATAGGTACTACAAACACACCAAGTTTTGTCGAAATCCGAGAGGTGACCTTACAATTTCTCGGTGATTTGACATGGAATGACCCGTATTTGAAGTTTTGATGGTATATTTCAATTTACTCATCTACACTTTACTACGTTGTTACCTAGCTGTTCCCACTTTGAAGAGTTGATACAAGATAAAGAGTAATAATGTATTAGTTATGTAGAACAACCCAACAAGGTTTCTACGCTATTTTAGAGACTCAGGGATGATGTGGGCAAGGCCACCCACAAACTTAATTACCAAAACTGCAGGCCAAGATTAGAGGTGCACTGATAATCGGATCGGCTATTGGTTAACGGCCTTGTTTTTTTCATATCGGTATCAGATCAGTAACATGCATAAAAAGACAGCAGATACAGATATACATAAACATCTATTTATGGGCACTCATGCTCTAGTAATATCCTAACAGCGCATGATTATGTAGTGTTCGCTATTGATTACAGTCCCACTCTGTCACTTATTTACTACATTTAGAGAGCAAATTGTTAGAGAAAATATCCATGCTACCATATCGGATCGGCTTTGTTTATTGGCTTGATAATATTATTTCATATCGGTTATCGGAATATCGGCTAAAAGTCATATCGGTGCACCTCTAGCCAAGATAGATATTTAGTTGTGGGTAGCCAAGCCCACATTGTCTGAGGTAGAATTTTAACCTCCGAAGCTCCTTGCAAGAAAGCTACTAAAGCTTCAAAGCTTTGTTGTTTATGTCATGTTAGTAATTAACAATCATAATTGATGGTTACATACCCATTATGGTCTCACACTTTGTTGCAGCTGCACAGGTTGTAGTACAACTATACTTAGATTGTAATGCTGGGCGGTATTGAAAAATAGCAAACGGTATACCTCTCATAAAAAGTATCACAGTATTACTAAATATCACAGTATTAATGTAAAAGCCATTGGTGTTAAAGTAACTGCTCAACAAAAGCACCAAATACTCATGGTAGCTCAGCAAACCTCACGTACAAACTACCACAAACAAACTTGTTTACATAGTTTGGTTAGCTGACTACATCAGCACCTGCCTACAAACATTGTCACATGTCTGGTTACCTTCTAAGTATGGGATGAAACAAGCCCAAATGGAGGCGACAGTATTTAACAGGTGGTATCAAAACTGGTATGACTTAAATATCACCGATTACTAACAATACTGGTATATCGCCCAGCTCTATTAGATTGTAAAAGTTTATTACATGCATCCAGGAAGCACATGGCTTTTTGACTGATTAGACATGCCAGTATCCATGGCTACAAAGCTTTGGAGGGTAAAACCACTTCAAAGGTTACAAAACTTTTGAAGGCTTCAAAGCTTCCAAAGCATTGGCCAGTCCTAGTCTGAGGGGTTCTAAATAGTGTAGAACCAATGTCGGCTTGTTCTAAGTACCTCCCCTAGGTAAGCAAGTGAAGAAAGAGCAAAAGGAAGTAGAGGTGTACTGATATGGGTTTTTGGCATGTGGCGTAAGCAATCATTTATTGGATTGACTCAATTACTGGAAACACATGTTTCAATTATCCGATGGGCATTTTACTAATAAAAATGGTGGAATTCTGTGGTACAAAGAAGTGAAATGGTCGACAAAGACTGTTTTATGTTCGTTGAGGGTTATAATTCTACCGATAAAGGAATGGACAAAGGTTTACAGTTTGTTTGACTTCAGTACTGTAGGTTTGGAGCTGTATTTAGATATGAATTTACCCTGTGCCATCAGTGGCATTTGTTCTCCATCAATTTGAGAGAGTAGACCTCTCTACTGTTGATTTCTGCTACGATGTTAGTCACCAAACAACAAAAGAAACAAGGCAAGCCATGGTCAAGGCCAGGACTTGATGAAACTTCCACTAATATGGTATGGCTACCATCAAACATGGCAGTTGAACTGGCATGCTCATAGATGACATGGCAGCTGTTGCGAAGGCAGAGGTTGGTGAGAATATAGTCCAGAATAGTGTACTACCATCAAGCCAACTGTTAAGAAGTGTGGGTACTTAATTTCATCACTGGAAGTGAAGTATGCCGCCATGCTATCCCTACAAAACATCTGAAACCAAGAGATCAAGAACAGTGTAAAGTGAAGGATCTAGAATTGGTTGGGAGCTTGTTGTTCCACTATTTGTTACTGTAGAACTGTTAAATGATCATTGTGTGTGCAAATATCAAGCAATATGTGCATACATTTTTACTAAAAAATCGTAACCCCTACATTATGAATTCTGACATTCTAAAATTTTGCATGGATGTCTGTTAGGCACTCACAATTGTGTGAGATTTTTGTCAAAATTTAGATGGCTTTAGGATTAACCTTTTGGTTGGTGGTCAGATATCGTTCCGGTAACTGAAACACACAAGTGTATGTGAATTCTGGCAAACGAGTTATGGTTCCGGTAACCAGTTATTTCGACTCCACACCTGTTCATCTGTTACTGGTCAGGGAAGGCAGCTATTGACATCAAACTTAGGGCACAGAAGGATGATGATATCTAGGGGAATATCTCTGCGCATGAGCAGTGGAAGATACGCTCTGTGGTAATAAGGGTGTCGATAATTGATTGTTTACACTACTGATATCCGATATTGATGCCACCAAAAAAGCCGATAACCGATAGTCGATCCGATATTTGTATTATAGTTTTAAGCAAACAAAAGTGTACATTTACCTAACATGTGCATGTGTTCATTGCTATACTCTACCTGTGGTGGTATACAGCTTGGGTTTCTATTGCGCAATCCAGACAATTAAGTACCCACAAACATTTTTATGTATACTCTCATGAAGCCTTAAATGGATATTTCTGCATTACTCTGCACTTAATGACTTGTGAGAAAGCTGTACAGCAAGGTTTCCTTGGTTATCGGTTATCCTGTGACCCTTCCTTTTCTTACAAAGGTATTATATAACTAGATGAATAAAACATTGGAATTTTTAAAGTGGAAATAGGGATCGTTGAAAAAAGCCACGAAACAAGAAGGGATTGCTGGGGTGGTAATGTAAACCACAAATCCCTATTTTGACTCTGTCATAAATTTTTAGTTAAATGCTCTGTCATTTTGAAGTGAGTCAAAATAGGGATTTGTGGTTTACATTACCACCCCAGCGATCCCTTCTTGTTTCGTGGCTTTTTTCAGCGATCCCTATTTCCACTTTAAAATTTCCAATTTTTAATTCATCTAGTTTGTGTACTTTTTATTAATCCAGTAATGGATTATGAAGAAAACTGTGGTGAATAGTGTAATTTTGCATTCTGCATAGTAACACTGTCAACATTTCAGTACACACATAAAACTGATCAAATTGCAATGTGCATATAGACTGAGAGTCTCCTAATATGAGCTACAATTTACATTACTGGTGTCTTTAATAGCTGTCAAATTCAGTACAAGGATTGTTGTTATATACTTGACTGTATTATACATCAGGGTGAACTTCCTTCAGACTGGAAGAGGGCATATGTACCACCAGTATACAAGAAAGGCCCATGTACTAATCCATCAAACTATAGACCTATATCATTGACTATTTGCTGCAAGTTGTTGGAACATATCATTTCATCAGCCAATATCTTCTCACACTACTGACTAAAATATCATGTGTACAATTAACATGGATTTCTTTGATTGATAATGAAGACTGTGGTGAATAGTGTAATTTTGCATTCTGCATAGTAACGCAGTTACTGTTTCAGTACAAACATGAAACTAATCAAATTGCAATGTGCATACACACTGAGAGTCTCTCAATATGAGCTACAATTTACATTACTGGTGCCTTTAGTAGCTGTCAAATTCAGTGCAAGGATTGTTAATATACAGTTGACTGCATTATTAGAGTATTTACATGACTGCTCTATTAGAGTATATAATCTGGATAACCTGCCCACGTACAATAATCACGGAGTGAAAAAAACCACCTTGCAACAAAGTCATCAGCCCAGATTAAGCTTCCTGGCCTATACTGAGTTTACTAAAGACAGATTCTATTAGCCACAAGCAGCGTACATCAAAAAACCTAACTTTGAACGTGATCTTGTATGGCTTCTCGAGCGTAATGGCGTTTTGGCAAGAAGAAACGGCCCGGTTTGGGCTGTTTCCATCCAAAAATGAAATCAAAAATAGGTCATGGACACGCACAATGATCCATTCAGCAAGCCTTGCTACTTTTTATCCCGGGTAAACTTCGCTATGCCTGTGAAAGAATAATAATAATAATAATAATATTATGAATTATAAGAATAAATAATAACTAGACATATTAAAAATTAATTATTTATAATAAGAAATAGGGATCGTTAAAAAAAGCCATGAAACAAGAAGGGATCGCTGGGGTGGTAATGTAAACCACAAATCCCTATTTTGACTCTTTATACTCAAATGGAGCATTTATAGAGAGTCAAAATAGGGATTTGTGGTTTACATTACCACCCCAGCGATCCCTTCTTGTTTCACGGCCTTTTTTAGCGATCCCTATTTCTAATTTTAAATTATTAATTTTTAATATGTCTAGTTTGTGTACTTTTTTCAAATACATTTATGGATTATAAGTTAATTGGCACATTATAGTGTAGCCTAAGCTAACAGAGATTCAGGTTAACTCATTAACTAGATACTTAATGCAATATTAATTTGTAATCTATGATAAAGACTGTATTTTCATTCTGATTTGTACACGCACAAAATATAAGGCAGGATATATTAATTCCTAGTCTACTCAGTGTTTCAGCCATCATCGTCACACTTGGTGCCATTGCTGAAAACACACTGCTATATGAGCTACCTACCTGTCAGAAGAATCACTGATTGTGCACCTATCATACAGGAGACACTGCTATTGATGGCACAGGAGATTTGAAGAAGAACAAGATGTCTTAGGTGTTTATTCTAACAGAAGGACAAGAATGATACAAGTTATAAGAATGGTAACTGTTAGTGTTATAATTCCTGTAGAGTCCAATTTTTTAAAAAAAAGAGAAGAACGATGCATACATCAAGCATGTGCATTACAGATGTAGAGTTGTCTAGCAGAATAGGTAGTGCAGAGATAGCTATACATTGCAGCTGTAGTGCTATTATTGTAGTGATGACACTTGCAACACCTTTGTATAAATGCACGTATAAACATGCAAGGCTACATGCAGTAGCAACCGTGTGAGTTGGTATTAATCAAGCTAAATAGGAGGAGATGGCTAGGCTTGGCCGAAGTCTTCCTATGCCAGTGTCTGCATGTACAAATTACAATGTCACTATACTAGTGGCCAGTGGCGTAGCCAGTCTTACATGATTACCAGGGATTTGGCAGTCATACCCATGCAGGACTACTTTAAACTGACATATTGAGTTTCAATTGCCAAGACTTAAACTGGGCTCTAGCCCTGGAAAGCCTAGGTGTAGCCTGCTAGCAGCAGTGTGTCATAAAGTGGAACACCATAGGTATATATAGTCAGCAAATTTAAGTCTGGTTAGCATGTGGTCATAAATGCTTGCAACTGTCAATGTCACTAGCTGATCAGAGAATGTGCTAGAGTAAGTACACAGTAGCTAGTTACAGTGACATAAACACAGTAGCATACAATCCTCCCATATAAGACTGTCAAGCTTCACACCCTTAAGTTGTTTATGACATGGATACCATATGGGAGGGTTGTTGACGATATGTGGTTAGACCACAAAATATTTTTAAATGGTAGGGTTGTAATAAGCACCCCACCCAACCTTTTCTGTGTGTGAAAAGCAGCCATGATATCAGCACTACCATTCTTCCCCCTATAGTGGACAACTAAAGCACTCACTGTGGTTGCTAGGAAGAGAATAAACTGGATACCTTGCATGCGCGCTTGAACGGCTTCTCGTAGCGAACATGGGCAGCTCACTAGAGACCCTATTATGGCGATCTTGTAAGGTAAAAGAGTGCTGCACAACTTCAATCTGCCATCTATTAATGTTATAAAGACTATAGTTGAGCTATACGCATCCCTGAGCACACCAGATCCCGTAATTTTGTTCTTCTACGGCTTCCGTATACGAAACAGCAGGCAATGGCGAAGAAGAACTTAGAAATTTAGCGAGGTGAAGGCTGGTTAGTGATCTGTGGAGTACGGGTTAATTAATGGGTCATGGACACGCAGAAGGACTCAGTGAGTAAGGTTGTGTAGTTTTTATCACGAAAAAATGGAAACCTTGGGCTGTACACGAGTGAAACAAAATAATAATAATATTATGAATAATAATATGAACAATTCGCGTAAATTCGCAATTTTTGAATGTTTCCAAATTTCGTCTAGACCATTTTTACTGCTATATCACCATTTGTCTGAGTTCAGTGTTTGATAATAAGCCTTCGGAGGGTTGTTTTATGCTCGAGTCTGCTTTCTAAGGCTGGTTTTAGGTGACTGCTCTATTAGGATTTTCAAAAATTCTTCTGCGATCCCTATTATGAATCCACTATTGTGGTTCATGATAGTATATTAAAAATAATAAATTTAAAAATAAAGTAAGAATCCAACAATGGTAGCTATTACAGCATAGCTTGGTGGGAAATCCCTACTTTGGCATGATATAGCCATTATTTTGTGTTCAATGCCAAAGTAGGAATTTCCCACCGAGCTATGCTGTAATAGCTACCATTGTTCTCTTGTTTCACTGCTTTTTATCGTTTGGATTCCTTTTAAATTTATAATTTTTAATATACTAGTTTGTTTAGTTTTTTGTTAAGGCATACAGCTAGCTATAAACATGTGACTGTTCTATTAGGGTGACTGCTGTGTTAGAGTATCTCAAGGCAGCCTGCAAGATGTGCGCTTGCCAAAAAAGGGGCATGGTTTCGATTGATTATAGAGTATGTCGAGTCAGCCTTCCAAATTGAAGGTGTGTGGTCACTGAAATACAGCTAGTGAAAGG
The DNA here is from genome assembly GCF_963678975.1 of Dysidea avara. Lineage (NCBI taxonomy): Eukaryota > Metazoa > Porifera > Demospongiae > Dictyoceratida > Dysideidae > Dysidea > Dysidea avara. Next base: position 2,553,160 of record NC_089281.1, read on the forward strand.
GGTGTGTCATCGTGGTTTCAATCGATAGATCGATAATGCGTAGAATGAAGAATGGGCGTGATCTTGTGACCTATCGTGAAGCTATCTAGTACCAGTACCTCCGTACAGTACCCTCCGTCATAGATTATATCAGTAAGGAATATAATCTATTCTTCCGTACAGTAACAGTAATGTAGTCTAAGTGTCTTAAATAATCTTGTGGCGTCTATTATGCTGTTTAAAGAAAGTGTTGATACGGAAAATTAACGCCTCAATATGGTTTCGTTGGATGAAGAAGACAAGCAGCCTGATTGAAGATAAAAGAAAAGACAAGGCGCAGAGGGAACACACTCGTCGGAACCCCAAAAGGCACATCCCACTGGTGAGTTTGTTATTGTGACGTAAAATGGTGGCTGTGTGCTGCTTCGTTTGGGCTCTAGGCTTGCGACTGTGGTCAGTGAGTGAGGCAGTGAGTCTAAAATTCGAGTTCTGGCAATTTTTATAAAATTTATATCTGGCCACCTGTAAGCGTTTTGTTGTATTTAATGCTGTTTTATGTACTATATAGACTAGTACTATTCCATAAAGGTGATTTTCGTCTTGTAAAATATCCCTAGGATGATTTTTAAAGGTGGAAAATTTGGCGACATGCAAAAATTTCACCTGGATTCCTACTTAACCCTTTATTACCGAAGTTTTCTTTACAAAACCGCAAGTGTGAAAACTTTTATGGCTTGTGTGAACTGTGGGCGATACGAGTGGACCCCACCCATTAATTAACCCATCAAGCTATATACCGTTTGATAGCCATCTCTCTCTTCTACCAACACAGCTAGAATACTTACAGATCACACACACAACTCACGCGCTATGAAGCGAAGAAAGCGTATCTTCTCCGTATCGCCATGGCTTTGAAAGATGGGCGCCGCCATCTTACTAATCAACGCGATGACATCACACTATTTATTTTTAGAATCCTTATCACGTGGGGAATGGAGTAATTCCAACTAAAGCCTACTAGTAGCAGGGAGAAGGCGAACATGGAGTTTTAAACAGGTATTATTGTTTTGTATACGCTATTTTATATTGCCAAGTGCCATAACTTGCCCATGCTTCTTCCTATCGCCGAACGGTAAACTTCATTAAAAACGCCCGGTCCTTCTGAGCAGTTTGGTAGCAATTTCAGCTTCGTAGCCCCTAGGAAAAAGGAGTTATGGCTCCGTTTATAAAGGGCACTCGTTATGGCAATATATTAGCCATTCGATAATAAAGGGTTATACGGTACGACCATACCATTTGATAATAATATGAACAAACGGGCATATTTCAGTTTTGTTTGAAATACACATACTGTTTCCTTTTCACTTGATACTTACTAGTGGACCTATACTCATTGCAAAGAACCACTAGAGGGTTGTTTTGAGTTGAAGGATGCTTTTCAAGGTGGTTTTTAGGTGTGCGTTCTATTAGGATTTTTGCAAAAAACATGGGCAATCCCTATTATTAACCCACTATCATGGTTCATGATAGACCATTTCATTTTTCACGGAAGCATTCATTAACCTTGTAAGGATCCATTAATTGGTTATACATCATGTCTAGAGTACATTCTTCCATTAAAATACTCCAACCTCCATAGGCGCCTGTACATTTTAGAGCTATTAAAAAAATTGCCTGTTGTAAATCACACCATATGTTTATAAACATTGTACACAAGTGAATAGACAGAAGCCTACTCTACACGTTAGAGGTAATTTGGTGTTGATAAAGCGAAGGATTGGAGTGGTGATGGAGCGATATTCTTAGTTGGTTTTAGTGGTAGATTAGTGATACTTGAAAGGTACGGTTGTATGGTTGTATTTCCTGTAACGCTATGTTCAAGCTGGAAAAGCTCGTTTAGCGTGTACTTCAGTGTTTATACTGGTTGTAAGTTTAAAGCTTTGTTTCCTGGTGCTACAGCTACTATGAGTGACAAATCCAGCATAGTTTTAACCCTAACAGAGGATGATATCCCTGGAGCTTCTCATAAGGAGCCTCTTGAGAAGCATAATGTCGCTGCTTTGAAATGGTGGCTTTTGTGCAGTGGAATTCAAGTCTCTTCTTCATGCAAAAAGATGAATGTAATTGAAAGGTAGATAGCTACAGCATGATAAATAGCTATGTATGTGTATTTACTGTGCAAAGTTCACGTTTGATTCAATGCTAGCTATATCCAGTATAGTATCCTCTCCAACTGTACACCACCTGTTGTTTACTGTAGCAAGTAGAGGTGACAGTGTTGTGTGAGCTGGCTTCTGTTGAACTGGTAGTGCGACATCAACACAATTTTGTAAAATATCAGTAATAGATGATAAAACATTTTAAGTACCAGACATTGTCCTTTACAGCATTCGTAGTGCCACGGCAGAGGGTAAACCAGTCATTGATGTAGATGGTTCATACTTGTACTAGAAGCAGCAAAGATTAAATAGTACGTTCATTTGGTCCTGTCTGCCAGAAACTCCATTTGCTGGGTGGGAGTCTGTATCAGCTAAAAACTGTGAAGAAATGGATTTTAAAAAAACCACCTGTTATGCCAGGTTTGTAGAATGTAATATGCATGCACAATGAAAGTATTTTATTTATAGGACTACTGTACACCTACATGGTAAAAGGTACTGGGAATGAGTCAGCTGGCCATGGGCATTCCGTGCATTACGACATGGATTCAACCAGTGGGCTTCTGGGAGCTTAAAGCACCTTGAAGTAAACTACAAGCACCAACTGTTTTGCCATGTGCGGTGCTCTATGACTCCAACTATGAAAGATGGATTATACCATGTTTATGTAATACTGGCTATGGAAGGAGAGGTGTGTAACATCAAGAAAACTACCTGTGAATGTGCTACTGGGTATGTGTGTTTTGAAGCATTCATTAATTAAAATTTTATTATCTGTAGAAAATTTGCTACCTGTACACATGTGTCTGGGCTACTACATGCATTGGTATATCTGGATCCAGCTAATTTTCAAACACCTGCAGCATATTCAGGTGACGATGAGTAGGTAGTCTAGGGATGGGTAGTATTGCATTTTTGAAGAACGGTACAGTATTAGGAAAAATACCTCGGTATCACTAAATACCTTTTAAACTTGGGTAAGCTATGATTTGCACTTATATCCAAATTTTTTAAAAAGAAACAAATGAAACAACAATAATATTGTACTACAAAGTAAGTTTTGAAGTATCCCAAAAAGTAAAAACCATTGTGAATACTTCAACATGCACTAATAGCTCTGTGCTTGTCCACAGCGTAAACATGGTTGTATGAGGCTTGACTTCATGTACGTATGGTCACCACTAAAATTAATTACATCAAATTCGGTATTTGGTACATTTAGAAAACCTCTTCGGTATCTGAAAAATACCTTGATTAACTACACCTGCAGCATATTCAGGTGATGATGAGGAGGTACCATTACCTATCATTTCATATGCTTGCAAATGGAAAGCTCCAAAGAGTAGAAGAGAGCATATTACAAATGAGTGAAATAAACTTTGAAAAGCATGTGTATGGTTGAGAAAAAAGAAAGAGCTTCACATTGCTGGAGGATTTTGATCCCCGACCCTCACAATACAAAGGACAGGCTGCAAATAATGTGGACAGATGAAGCTTCTACACGAATGCCAACAATTGTTACCCAGGAACAGCTACTTGAAAACAAGGCAGCTTTTAAAGAGACATTGAAACTCCCTGCATCAGAACTAAGGAAAAATGAAAGAGAGACTAAGGAACCGTTCCCGATCTTCATACTAGTATTCTGTACGTAAGTACAGGATCACTGCATCATTTTTGGAGAGACTTTTAAGCGTCTGCCAAGTACCCATCCACATCATTTAGTGTTATGCATAATTGATCCAAAGCCATTCAACTGCGCTGCAACAGATTGGAGAAAGACTCATGAATCTTGTGCTCTTGAAAAATACATGAATTACCATAAAGATAAGGGCAACAGTGGCTTGGTTACCTCTAGTGCTGGTTTGTAATTTTGGAGGATCATCCATTCTTAGGTGCATCGCCTGATGGATATGTTCATGACCCAAGCTCTCCGAGCCTTTTGATTAGCAAATGTCCATATAAGTTTCGTGGGCAGTTGCCAGCTGAAGCTAGCCTCAATAGAGACTTTTACTGTGAGAGCTTGAATCCAACCAAGCAGTGATACAATAGTTAAACTTAAGTGGAATCACCCTTATTACTTCCAAGCACAAGGTCAGCTAGCTATTGCAAAGAGAACATGGTGTGACTTTATAGTTTACATGACAAAGGGAATATCTGTTGAAAGCATTGTGTTTGACCGGGTCTTTTGGGAGAATGAGTTATTACCCAAGCTGATAGAATTTTTTTTGATAACTGTGTGGCACCTGAGATTGTTTCACCTACACATTTACTAGGTATGCAAGTTTGTGACCTGCGTACACAGCAGTGAACTTAGAGTACTAATAATTTCTTTGCAAACTGTTTAGTAGTTAAATAATTAGCAGTAAATTTGTTCATGGTAGACATCAAAGTAATTTGGACATAGAAGTAAAATACATATTTGTACCAGTACTTTTAACCAGGCTATCATTTAATGTAGTTGTTTATTTGCAGTGTTTTGTTTGCACTTGTACAGTTTTAGCTATAAATATGTTGTCAGGTTTACACGATACAGACATTTATGTCATAATATTTCATTGATAAGTTTACAAGTTTATTCAGAGCCACTTGGTTCATCATCACTGTGGCTGTCACTTTTGTAATAAGAGTCCAGATAGTCATCATTGTCAGATTCTTCCATTGTTGACATGGGAATCAAAAAAGGCTGGAAATTGAAAAGCAACGCAAACACAGTAACAATCTGATTTGCTAAGTGAGCCATAGTCAATTGCAAAGGACTTCTCAATATTTTAAATGTTTTAATCCTGCCAATAGCCCTCTCCACAAGTATACAAACAGATACTATGGTGCAGCCCTCTTGAACTTTGTTTGGTGGCAGCTGTTTCTGGCCGTCAAGGAAAGGAGGAATGTTCAGCTCCACCCCTACCTAATGGAGTTGATCACGAACAGTAAAGCCTCTATCAGCCACAACAGAGACATCTTCATTCTTTGGGAGCTTGGGTATTAGTCCTGATACACGTGTTAACTCAGCATCAGATATCGATCCAACATACAGTGAAGATATGTAGCAAATGGCTCCATTACGTGTACGTACAACCAGCAGCTTGGCTGTGTTCTGATGCTTATAGTTACTCCAAGTGGAAGGCTGCAACCGTAAATCACTTGGTGTTTCAAGGAAAAACTCCCTAGCATCTATGATGCATACGTATGTGCTGGGATACTTCTCCTTAAATGCATGTGGTAGAGTGGCTTTCACTTGGGATACTGCAGGCAGCCAGTCTATTTCAGTGAGAGAGTGATACAAAAAACATACCCATGTAATGAAATATGTGGAAACTGAACTTACAGAAATACCAAATCTTAAGATCAAGAAGAAGCTTAACCAACTAAGGTAAGAAACAGCTGGTTAAATGGATTTAGTTTCTTTTTGTAATGCTTGAGCACTGACTTACTTCCTCAGCATTGTAAATTGTGTACAGCTGGCCCAAGAAACTCAAAAAATAACAAAAGAACTTTATATGATGAAAATCCGGTGTAAAATCTGACTAAAATGTCGTTGGAGAGTTGAAATACTCTCTTAGATGTAGCTAATTACTTTGTTAGTGACTTGTTCTAAGCTTCTAAAAACTCAATGTGAGCTGTAAGAGCAGTGTGAATTACACTACTTTCTTCTGTGTCTTCAGTAGGGTTTGGTACTGTGATGGAAGTACAACAGCAGGGGACAACATTGTCAAACTATCGGGTGTCTCGGATGGTAATTCATGAATCAAATGGTCACTCAACAGTGTTTCACCGACAGGGGTCTCACCAGTCAAAATACCTTCTTGTGTATCAATTGTTGATATATTTAGCTGGTTCGTACAAAAAGGATGACTGCTTCTTTTAAGAGATGTCTTGCTTCTTTGTGAAGATGGCTTCTTTAGTGACTTAAATCGCTTGCCTAGGAAGAGAGAAGGCACCTGTGTTGCATCACCATTTGGAAAATGGCCACTACAGATTCTATGATGGTCTGCCACTTCATCTTCTAACAGATTCAGGGCAATTAGCCATTGTTGCCTCTTTACAGGATGCTCTGGATCCGATGCATTGACACACCACTTTCAGTGGTACCCTTGCAGATTAAACAAGTAGAAGGCATCGTAGATGTGCAATAAAGTTACTAGTGCATGAATGCATGCAGTACACTGAAATCATTGTGAGCAGCAAGACACAACTCTTAATGAAAAGCCAGTACAAAGCCATACAGTAGCTAAAACAAAGCTAAGCGTGTGTAGAAAGGTAAGCATCTGTACTATATCATGAACAGAAAGATACTCTTCCAGTGAGTCTCAGTGGGGTCGTTATAGCCAGTACTAAGCCATATGGTAGTCAAAACAAAGCCAAGAATCTGCACTATCACAAACAGCAGCGATTTTAGTTAGACAACACACGATTGGTCAGTAGGGTAAGGAGCAGCGCTTGTTTATAAATATATAGTTAAATACATACACAGACTTAATGTTATGACAGTACACTTACGTAGTTATCGTTGTCAGTAGCTTTTCTCATAGTGGAGTATATCGATATTGCTTTTTAGACTAAAACCGATCAACTTTATTGCGACACAGCTTCACTCTACCAACACCAAATTACCACTAACGCGTAGAGTAGGCTTCTGTCTATTCGCCTGTGTAGAAACATACGGTGTGATTTTGTAATGGACGATTTTTAAAAAACCCTAAAATGTACAGGCATCTATGGAGGCTGGAGTATTTTTTAGGACTCAAACGAATATTCGAATACCATTTCTGGTATTCGAATATTCATTTCAAAGGAAATATATAACATCAGTGGTAGAGTACATGGAAATTCTTTATCCTACATAAGCATATCTATGACATAAGTGATCAAATCATGTTAATTCTGAATTGTATTAAAGAGATATCTTGTACAACTGCAGAATTATTGATATCTCATCCATACCAATACTGAAAAAGAATATTCAGTAGTTGTGAATAAAGAATATTTGAATAGTAAAAACCACTATTTGTTTGAGCCCTAGTATTTTTATGGAAAAATGTACTCCAGCATTTGCATCATCATCAGTTAACGTAATTGCATATTTAAGGCCAAAAATGAAATGGGCTATTGCTTCATTTGTAAAGACTGTGATAAGCTTTCCAGCAGCAAACACTAGAATCACATGCTATGGCTTCTAGTAGCATAACACCTGTTGTAAGGTGGACAAGCCACTGGCATTAAACAGCCACATGGTAACATAGAGCTAATGCAAAATCCGTTTATGTACAAACTATTGTTACTGTATAAATATTGGTAGCGATATTGGTCCTCCTACTGTTCTATACCGATACTGATATCGGTAAAAATTACCATATTGGTGGATGATATTTTAGCCAATCAGATTATCGGTACACCTCTAAAAGGAACTGCACTAGCCATATGAGTGACCCAATTAGAAAGCCACAAAGTTTGATTGTGGGGATCATAGTTGTTAGTGGGCTGCCTTGTTACCCCATCATTTGTGACTGGATCTGCGAAAACCGGTTTTATCGCCCAAGACAGGAAGTATGATTTGTTCACACAAACATAAAGCTTTATGAATGTAATATCAAATTTCACTGTAAGATTATACATGCATTGTGACTGCTGCTGCTGTCTAATGGTATATTTATGTCTCATGTCCTGTATGCAAGAGTCAGCAGTGAATGTGTATACCTGCATGTTTGGCTAACTATTGTCTTTGCTTAATTTTGTTTATTTTTACAGGTAGCCTGACTGACATGGGATGTGCCATCATTACCTGGCTGAATTAAGATGTGCTTAAAGTGAACACGTTGTGGCCCTACCTGCCTGTATACCATCCAGTCTGCTGAACCATATGTGACCATCACAGTGAAAACCTGTCTAGTTCGCACAACTTCCAAATTCCATCTACACAGTTGGGATTTCGCTTACAATGTTCACCATGGATTGTCAGATCGACCAAGGTTTAGTTTTCGTCCAGCATGTGCATGGCATATGAAGGTGGTTTTATTGAAGAAATGACAACAATTTTGTTTACATCAACCGTATCGTAAACAAACACACGTGACATACAAACCATTAGGGCTACAGAAATTAAACAAAGATTTTTGAACTCCCCATGAGTAGGCAAAATAAGATGGTGCATAGGTTAAATTGGTTTGAGTCTTCCTTCTCTGAGTAATGGTTTGATTAAAACTTGCATAAAATTTTCTTTGTATAACACGTAATTTCACCAATTCAATTTTTTTTTGTTTATTTTAAAATGCATCTGTGCAAACTAGACGGGTTTTCACTGAGACGGTCACATATTACATGTAGCTGCACTGTCAACCCCAAGGCCATACTTGTTTTGTGTGTTTACTACCAGCAGAGAACTGTGGGGGTTGTCCATGGTACAAGCCACATGTTGCTGAGTCAGGCTAGCTTTTGAACAACAGAAGGAAGACATACACTAGTATGGATCCAAGCAAAGTATTATTATATTATATTGTGTACTGTGCAGGAATCATGTATGATTATAATGCACAGGTGTAATTATAAAAGTGTCCAAATCATTACAAAATTCAGTGTATGTGGGAGCATTAACAATGTTCTGGGATAGATTACTCCATAGTTTAATGACTGAAGGGCAGAAGGAAAATTTAAAACTGTCCATGTACTTTGGTAACACCCATACATAGCACATCATACAAGTAACCAATCCATAGCTACATGTAAACACATTCCAACATTATCATACCAATGATAAAATGAAATTTTTAAAGAGATTAAAAAGAAGTGTAGATAACAGTAATCAGAGGTTGTTTTGCAGTTTGCTGATGAAAATGGCAGTGTTGGTATGGCCAGTATTATTATTATTATTAAAGCTTTACAGTGGCCTGCACTGAAGGTCTGACAGCAACATGTGCTGCAGCCTTTGGATTAACCTAACCTAACACACTGGAACTGGAAACTTAAAGATTACATGACCTAGCTAACAATAAGGTGAAACAGAAAAGGGTCAAAGAAGGGGAAAAAATCCCTCCTACCCCAGGATTCGAACTGCAGGCCACCCAATGTCTAGTCGAGCGCCACACTCAGTCTCCTCCAGGAGGGATGGATTTTCTTCCTTTAAACCTAAGTATTTATTATTATTAAAGCTTTACAGTGGCCTACACTGAAGGTCTGACAGCAACATGCTAATACTGCGCTTTTTGCCTATAGAACATTCCTTTGTGGGTTGTGGGTTGTCAGCTGCCTTGTTAAAGTGGGGTCCTTGCAGCAATACGAACACGCTGAAATTTGCATGCCTTGAATGCACATTCTAGATTTGGTAAGAAATTCCAATTCTTACAAACAGGGGCTTTGGAATACCACTTCAGTTGATACCTGCTTCGAACTTTGCTGATTAGGAGACCAGATGCACTCTGAGGATGTATGTGTTGACATCTCACAAAATTGGCACTGGATAGACTGCCTTCTCAAACCGATGAAGCATGCCAGAGATCACTGTCTAATGAAGACCACTTCCTTGTTGGATAGGCAACTGCTGACTGACAGAAATGGTGATCATAGTTCAGCCAGCCTCTTCCTTCATACCGCATCCTGGAATCTACGATCACATCCTGATATCCTGGCAAATCTTGAGCTTGTTCTGGTCGGGATGCAGTGGCAACCCACGAGTAAATAGTAAACACTGGAGCCACTCCAGTATAGTTGAAATGTGCTTCACCTAGGTGTCTGGTGATCCTCACTAGGTGGACATCCAGCTGAATTTCCAATATCAGCTAGTAATATTGCCAACTAAAAGTATTGGCCAGATTGTATTTGCTTTACTGGTTTTTCTGGTATGGGGGAAGGCTTGGCGATAGCCATAAGCAAATTAGATTCACCCGCTTCTGGCTCATCATTTCTGCAATCTGCACCAGGGTTGTTCTTAACAAGTGTCATTTTGTTGCTCTTAGACTGGTCACCACAATCTCTTGTGTCTGCAGGTGCTGCAATGCTGTTGTAACAGGCATTCTTCCAATGGCTGTAATGACACAAAAAGAACCCTTGTAAGGACGCTGTTCAAGCGCTAATTTCAGTGCGAGCCATAACTACAAACTGGCATTTACTACCTGGGATGCAGTACTAGTACAACACCCATTGCAGTAGCAAGTGTTTACGTTTGTAGGTACGGTTTTGCCAGCAAGGTAGTATAAGGGAGATAAAATCTAGCTGTTTAGCTAAGCAATTTGCCTAAGCAATGGAGTTAATACATGAACAGTCTAGCTCACTGCTACATTTTTTGCTTGTCAGTTTCTTGCTGAAGCTACTTGGCTAGTTAATATGCTTCCCTGACTGACTTGCCAAATGGTTAATTAGCTGGAAGCCAGTTACGGAACCCTTGCCACCGCTATGGCACAACACACCATGCATGCTGGCTGAGCACACACTATACAACAGCTCCTTCCTGTTACAACTCTGTCGAGCATTGAATCCAATTTCTCTTTACCATGGTAGGTAGGTTGCCCCTTGTAAGTAACATCTGTGCTGCTTCCGGGTCATGCTGGCCAGGGAGTTGGTTATCATCAGCCATTTCAAACTCGGTACACGGAGCTACTGAAATCAAAGTAGAAAATTTTTTACAGAAGTATTGCTGCAAGCTTAACAGCATGTAGAGAATAACCATCCTGCCTTTTTATACTGACCATCTGATTACATCATTGGCCATTACACATGATGCCTTGACCCCCCGTACACCTATTGCGCGCCCCCTTTCACATTAACTTGGTTCAACTGTGTAACACCTTAGCTGGATATAGCATTAAAAAAATTTTTTTTTGCTAAACTTGAAATCTTGCCTGCCTGCCTGCCCGCTAAGATTATGGCTTGATTATTTCACTGTTCCGCATTGCATCATGAACATACTCCTTTGTGTCCATTCCTTTTTGCTGACAGTCCAAAGCGTCGATTTGCAGTAGTGTGTGATGGCTTCTTTATGTTTGCAAACAGGAATCATTGGTATTTTGCATGGTAAGTGCAAATGTACTTCTCCTATTGTTCTTTCTTTGTAATGCTGTGTAACAAGCTGAACATACAGTATGATGGCTTCTAAATGGGAATCATCCATATTATCTGTGGTGACTGGATTGATTGCAGAGGTGCTTCTCCTATTACATATTCTCCATTTGTAATGCAGTGAACATAAGAGTGTATAGCTGAGAGCAAAGCACAATAGCCACTTCACATGCGTGTAACCTGTTTGCGTGATACCTTCATCTTGTGACAACTTTGCCACACATATGCTGCACAAGTTAGGTAATGATTATAAAATTTCTATATAAAATGGTTTACCTTTGCTGTTGCAGCAATAGCACTATCAAACACATCCTTCAAACCCTCTTGAGAAAGAGCCGAGCACTCAACATACTTCAAAGCACCAATTTGTTCTGCTAATTTCTCAGCTTGCTCAACTGTAATTGGTTTCATGAGCACTCTGAACAGCTCATCAATTGTATCAGGGTCATTTCTTAAGTCAGCCTGTATTATAAACATACAAAGCTTCATCACAAATTACCATGTTATATTACGTACCTTAGTGCCCACCAGCAGAAAAGGAGTATCGGGACAATGGTGAGTGATTTCTGGTACCCACTGTGGTATTTGATAAAATAATAATCTTAGTAATATTTATTAGTAAAGTTCTACCTTCTCTTTAACATTTTCAAAAGATGCTGGACTAACACATGAAAAACATACTAAAAACACATCAGTATCAGGGTATGACAGAGGCCTTAAACGATCATAATCTTCTACCCCTACATGATCACGAGTCAAAACAGCACATTCACATTTATTGCCATACCTGGAGTGTCCCATAAACCCACATTATATTGTACTCCATGATGCATGACCGTGACAGCATAGTTTTCAAACACCGGGTACTACAGGTTTGTAACAAAATGTTACTAACAACAGTTTACTTACTGTTGGAACATAATTGTCTGGAAACTTGTTGGTTGTGTAACTAAACAACATGCAAGTTTTTCCTACAGTACCATCGCCAACCATTGTTATCTTGATGTTACTCATCACAGGAGTATCCTGGTTAGTCATCTTGTTTACTACACCTAAAATCGAAAAAAAACACAAACAGCATACAATCATGCAAACAATTAACGTAAAATAAGATAAAGGATAGTATCTAACACTGTATATATAGTCCTGTAATGTGAAGGAAAACTTGGGAATTTTACAAATTAGCACGGACCATTCATTATAATAAAAAGTCATAGACAAGGAGATCATTACCTGAAGTGCCAATATAATATATCAGGTAAGGATTAAATTTGTTATATTGTAGACTAGCTCAGTATAAACTTTGCTGTAAACTTATACTGACTAGCTCAGTATATTGACACTTCAGGCACTAGCTCAGTGTTGGCAGTGTTGGCACTAGCTCAGTGTTTATACTGACTAGCTCAGTATAAACTTTGCTGTAAACTTTGCTGTAAACTGATTAAATTTGTTATATTGTATGCTCAAACACCGTTATATTGTAGACTAGCTCTTTCTCTATCTACATGCTGATTTTGATTTGTATGGCCATTAGATGTTGAACAACAATGCTATAGGGCCAATTGTAAGAGCATACAAAATACTTTTGGCATCAGTTTACGCAAAGTTTGTTGCATGTTAAGGTGAAGTGAAATGTAAAATCTATTCTTTAACAGCACAAGCAGGGTGTAATCAACACAACTTCAGCTTATGCCAGGCTGAAACACAGCTATGGGTGTTCAAAATTGCCAAGCTCAGCATCTTTGAATTTGTTGAGAATTTCATTATCTTCTTCACATTTATTCAGAACTTTAGCATCTTCCTCGCATTCATTGGGTCAAAAACATGCAAGGAGCTCCTTTGTTGGTATTTAACACAAACAAAATCTGCATCCATTCTTAAAGTACTTTAAACATGAAGAACCAGCACTACAAAGATTCAACATGACTGAGACAGTATACTTAGCACTATGGAAGAACAAAAATGTCCTTTAAATCATTGGCTAAACGTGCATGGGCTTTCTGTGTTCTTTATGCAAATTTTCGGTTATGTGACGGTCGGACAGTCAAATGACTGAAACAGTCGAATGGACTACCGCCAGTGTGGAGCTTGCCTCAGTTAGCTTATCACAACTCTGGTTAATTCACTGGCGAATGGTACCAGCTGCCACCGCATGATTACTATTATATGGAGCATTCCCTGAGTAGCAACACCTTCTCCTTTCTTGCTAAATGACTAGGCACCACAGATCATCAAAATTTGGTATAGGCATCGGGTAAGCATTACTCTACAATAGTACGTTTCGAACTTTCAGCGATTCAGGCTTGATGGAGTTGTTAGCTAATGTTGTAGTTCACAGGTGTGCATTTTCACTACTTTCCACGTTGTTATCAGTGAAAAGGAAAGTAAAGAATTGTTGTACAGATGAGACGTGGTTGGAACTGAAATGGCTTAGTGCTAGGTTGCTCACTGGGAAAGTTATTTAAAAAATCAGTTTGAAACTTCAGAGTTGTATAGGCATAAAATGAAGGTGTGTTATTTCATGAAACTTTGTAGGCTAGACTAAAGTATCAGAGGATATCACAATAGCTTTGTAGACGTAGAGTAAGTTGTACAATGGTGAAGTTTTGGGCCACCCTACAATAGCTCAAATGCGCATAAGCCTATATATGGACAAATTACGCATGCCCCTTGAAAACGCATAAACCTATAGGTTTTATGCATGGCTGTAAACAAAAGCACTGTAAATTATGAAGCATTCATCGTATGGCTTTGTAATTTGTGCCATTCTACTCGTGGTGTAATAAGCATTAAAATGATACCTAGGGGTTTACCCTATGACCAAAATGTAGGACCAAGACTCCCCATGAAAATAATTCTTAACAAAGACCACAAAAGTCTATTACACTAGTACGTATATTATAAATTTAAAAATGAAGTAGGGTTTCAAGCTATAAAAAGTAGTGAAACAAGATATGAACAATGGTAGCTATTACAGCATAGCTCAGTGTTAAATCCCTTCTTTGGCATGGTATAGCAATTATTTTGTGTTTAATGCCAAAGTAGGGATTTCCCACTGAGCTATGCTGTAATAGCTACCATTGTTCATCTCTTGTTTCACAACTTTTTATAGCTTGAAACCCTACTTCATTTTTAAATTTATACTAGTTCGTTTATTTTGTTAAAGCATACAGCTAGCTATAAACATGTGACTGTTTTATTAGGGTGACTGCTGTATTAGAGTATCTAGTCAGCCTGCGAAGAAGTGCTTGCCCCAAAAAGAGGTGTGGTCATCGTGGTTTCGATCGATTATTAGACTAGAGTATCTCGAATCAGCCTACCAACTTGAGTGTGTGTGGTCACAAATACAGCTAGCGTAAAAGGGGCGTGGTCATCGTGATCTCGATTGATAGATCGATAATACGTAGAATAAAGAATGGGCGTAACCTTGTTACCTATAGTGGAGTACTGATTCCTCTGTACAGTCGGGGCCATACAGTAGCGTGGTCTAAGCGCCTTAAATAATATTGTGGCGTCTATTATGCTTAAAGAAAGTGTTGATATGGAAAATTAACGCCTCGGTATGGTTTCGTTGGATGAAGAAGAAGACAAGCAGCCTGATTGAAGATAAAAGAAAAGACAAGGCGCACAGGGTGCACACTCGTCGGAACCCCAAAAGGCACATCCCACCGGTGAGTTTGTTGTTGTGGTGCAAAATGGTGACCCTGCGTTGCTTCGTTTGGGGTCTAGGCTTGCGACTGTGGTCAGTGAGTGAGTGAGACGAAATTTCGAATTTTGACGATTTTTAAAAAATTCTATACCCGGCCGCCAGTAAGTGTTTTCTTGTTTTTAACGCTACACTTGATGTTAGATGGACTAATATTATTCCGTAAAGGTGATTTTCGTCACGTAAGAAGTTTCTAAGGTGGTTTTTAAGGGCGATATTTTTGGCGGCGCGTGTCACTTTTGATGTAAACCCTACTGTAGAAAATAACCCATAATTCCTTGCCAGTTGGTCCGGATCACTAACAAGTATTAGTCGAATCGCCATTCAGTGGCGAATAAGGCCATATACAGGTCACGTGATTACACCCACAATCAACAGGACAATTGAGACGAAGAATGTGCCATTGCGATAAGCGAGGCATCATTCTTTGCTTTATAACAAGTAAGCTTGTTGTTACAGTGGTTATTTAGCCTTCACAAGTAGGCCAATGAATAAGCTTTCTATTGATGTATGATTATAGGCTAATAGAGTTAGGAAAGGCTATCTTACCTCACCACATAAGTTTGTTTTGTGTAAACACACATTCCTTAAAAGTTCCGTGCACATTTAAGGCTTACTTCCTTAAAAGTTTCATGTGCGTTTAAGGGTTAAGGACATGGGTTGAAACAAATCATTTAGTGTGGCTGGACTCAATCAGTTCAGCACCATCTTAATGTAAATTAAGAATAGCACAGGACCAAGTACAGATCCTTGCGGAACACCAGATGTCACTTGGCATACAGATGATTTTGAATCTTCTACCACAACCTGCTCAGTATGACCATGGAGGAAAGATTCTGTATTAATTTTTCTATACAATCCATTGGGCTTGTGAGAGAGAATTATGTTTGAACCTACATCATGTAATAGCCGTGATGTTTTAAGGAATCTAGGTCACTATGGATGTATAAAACATGGGGTATTCTATTAGCATCTCAAAAACCACTACTATGAATTGGCTATTGAACGAATATGTTGTAAATCACTATATACCCATATGGTCTGTGGAGTATTGTGGCTAAAGCTGCTAAACTATGGTTGGTAGGGCGAATTTCGCATTTGGCCAAAAATTTCTTGGTGACTAAAGCATACTTAGTTACTAACTTTTCTTCAAAATATAACACTGGATAATCTTTGCTTACCATACTGACAAACATCCATCCTTCACTGTTTTCTCTAACAACTATTACTAAAGTCAAGTTACAAAAATTCATATGTCTAGACATCTGAAGCACATCTATTATTTTCACATGATTTCCGATATTTTAGCTATTACATATCACATAAAGTCAGATGCAATGACGTCCCGTAAATACACATGTTTTCAGATTCTTCTGAAAACCTCTATACTGTATAGCGGGTTTTTCTCACGGATAAATTTACTTGCAAAAATAAAATCATGCGACACTTAATCTCACGAGGTAACTAATTCATGACATTAAAATTTCTCGTGCGAATTTTATTACTCGTAATAAATGTTCGCGTACAAGATGAAAAGCAGTGAAATTTGTTCTCTTTTCTGTGTTTCTTTGTATCTATGCTTGTATCCACGATGAGTTGATGCAGGCGCCTGAAGTTCGCCAGAAAACGGTTAGGGCAGCTGAAAACGGGTAGGTAGAGCAGCCGCGTTCAGTGATGTTCAGTGATGTTTGGTGAAGAAACACGTGTTGTATAGGGGAACAAGCAACTAAACCATCAGCAAGCTGTTATGTACAAACAAGCACCTGGTTCGTTGTTGAACACGACAGTTTTACAGGTGCCAAAAACCTCAGGATAAACAAAACTCCACTCCACAAAACTCCACTCCACGTAATGAAATGTCGCGAATTTTAATATTGCGAAGTGCCCAAAACACGAGATTAAAGTCCTTGCGATAAAAACCCGCTATACAGTATGTGCAAAATGCACAGTACAAACATGGCAAGGAGAAGTATAAAAATAAACCAGAACATGCAAACAAGGACATAACTAAATTACAATCAAGTGTTCCATTCAGGACAATCACGTGAAATATTTTTTGATGTACACATGTGTACCCTAGCTATCACCAGACCCTTTATTATTATTATTATTATTATTAGCACTTTACAGTGACCAGCACTGCCCTTAATTACAGAGACCTTGCGCCACAATAGTCTCGTCCCCATCCTCCACACGCTCGATCACACAAAGGTCATCTGGTGACTTTGGCCCCCTCTAGTGGGAATATTGCTACAAACTTGTTTCTTGTGTTCATATTCAAATGAATAAATCCGCTCAGAAGGTGTTACTTTATAAAAATCACTGGAGTGACTAATAAATGCCAATTAAAACTTGATGTATGAAAACCTTATTAGTATTCGACTTAGAACAATCAACGGAGAAGACGTTTAGACAACTACTAGCTGGTTTTTCAGGTGCATATTTATTGATGCATACTTCCTGGGCCAAGAAGTTGGACTGTCACCAGACGATCTTCGCGTGGGCGGCTGGGAACGAGACTAGTGCCACAAGACGTTATGTGCAGCATTTTAGTTTGAACTTCAAAATGAATTGATTTGATTGGACAAAATCTAGAGCACGTGATTTCGCTTGCTTTTGTTGTCGTGCAAGGTCTCTTAGAATCATTTTTACTTTAAACGGATGGGCAGCACCAGACTACTGTACACGCTAGTCTCACGTATCTAGACCACTTTTCTTCTTCTTTTGTGTAGGGAAAAAGATTTGGATAGCAGGTCGCCCACACACAATAAGAGAAAGGCGGTATGGCAATGCAAGACTAGACCACATACCGCCAGTACGGAGCCCGCCAAATATAGAACATGTGTTCACTCCCAACAGTTTAGTACTGGAACAAGCATGTTTTCATCATAGATATTCTATACTAGCATCATGAACATGTTTTCATGTTGTAAAGATGTGTACAACGAATCCCATACATACTAAATGTATGGGATATTTTGAAGCCTTATACTGTATTGAGGGAAACTTTGGCGGGGTAAACTTTGGCGAATAGACCACTTTATTTAAAGACATGGCTACTAAACCTACTGTAATGGGTGAAATAACTGCCTAGTATTGATAGAATCACAGCAATGAAAGATTGCCTATTTCTGCAATAAAATTTTGCAAAGTACGTGTTGTTCCCAGCCTTGTAGAAATATAGTGGCAAAGTTTATCTCATTAAGCAGACTTTCTAGATGCGGAAAACAAAGTCACTAGAGTCTTCTGCCATGCTAAAGTTGCTTCTTTCTGCTTTACAACACAGCGAATCTTCACAAACTATATACCATCGTGGTGCTAACAACCTGAAGATTACAATTTTGTTCTCATAATAAGAATAAACGATACAGTTTAGGCTCCCACGAAGATTTCTTACCTCACTCCCATAGGCTTGAATACATTTTAAAGGACACCGGATGTTGTACAATTGCAATTATTAACCACTACATTCCATGGACTATTGAAATGAAACTTGGACATAGGGTTTACCACCTATAGAACTACCAATTCAGCACATGTTGTGGTGAAGAATAAGCCGGTTAGTCACAGAAATACTTGCTGAAAAGATCCTAGTGTATCAGTATCCAGCTCCTACAAGCCATAATCAATCCTTATTGACAGTGCAGTAAAGGTCAAATAATGCTATACTCCCATTCAGTTACTAGATACTTTGCTGGGGTCTGTAACTTACTGTTAATTAATTTTGGTTTAAACTGTTATCCTGTGTGGTCTGTGGCAATGCTAATGTGAGTGTCAGTAGTAAATCTATCAAAAGTCATAGTGTAAGATGAACTACAGGTACTCGATGACTAGTTTTCATATCAAAATGATCACAGTGCAGCAAGCATTATGACTACACTGCTGTTATGTGCTTTCCCTTACTAACGTAAAACAGCATTTGCAATGCAGTTGCAGTGCCATTTCAAGAAGGCAATCCACCTCCAGTGATTATGCAATAGCTAATTTATTATCCAATTAACATTCCATGGCTTCTGGTAAAGTGGTTTATTCATAGATACTAGACTTATAATAGGGATTGGCAACGCACTATAAAATTATTATTTTTGTAAATTAATGCGCGTTTCGCTGTTTCGCTGGTGAAGTAAAAGATGATGGAGCCTTTGAGTGACAGGCACTCGAGCAGGCATGCAGTGCACGTATTCTTCGTGCGTTAAAGCTGAAGCTATGGCTATATGAAGTACATGTGATGGGTAAGTTTCTTATTTGTGTGTTTTAGCGCGCTGTCATTTTGTTGTTTACTGTGGAGTTCAACGCTATTTACCGTTGTGTAGTTTTCTTGAAGTGACACAACGTTCCTAAACGGTGTTAACATTTCCCACCCTTTTATTTTGACCTTGGAAGTGTTAATGGATCAAATTTTCTAACAATAGGGGCGTTGTTTGAGGGAGAATGCTTATTTACAGGGAATTTCAGAGCGATATTTGTACAAGTTTGTGTAGTTTTACTGAGCTTCGTGAACTACTTTCTGAAGAGTTTCCAAGGTTCAGTACAAATGTTAACTTTGGAGAATGTCACTCTATATCTAGTTTATGAAGCCTTCCTGTTACTTTCGTGTAGGCAGAGTTTAAAATGAGCAACAGAAAATTTCACATGTATAGTCTTGGCATCAGAACTTTGATGAAAGGAGAGAAATTACAAGAAATTCAAGGTTGGAAGACCACCTAAGAACCAGAGGGAAGAATATTACAGATAATGATCTAGTGTGTGCTCTTTAGCAATGGTCTCAAACTGGGTTTTTGGAATTACGTTGATGCTATTGCTGAAAGCTTTGCTTTAATGTGTGTGTGCTTGGCTGCTATACTATTACCAAAAGCTTTGCTTTAGTGTGTGCATGCGTGCGTGTGACTTTGTAGTACAAAAGTGTGTTTTGTGTTTACCTTTTGTGTGTGTGCTGCATTACCAACAGAAAGGGGTAATGAGAAAACAAATGGGTGAAATGTTTTTCGAACTTGTTTCAAATAAATTACCCTCTTCATGAATATAATTATGCACATAATACGACTTAACTTAATATGACTTTTACCAACTACCTCAGTAAACAATCTGATGAAATTGCATATTGCACAAAGGTATCTAATCTCCTTTGGTATTAGTCTTACGTGCCAGACATTTTGTTTGGGGACTGCAAGTAAATTACCTGGTCACTGTTCTCCATATTCCATGATCACAGCTGGAGTGTTGACAGGGCTAACTCTACACATTGTATAGTTCACATTCTTATGGTTGAATGTGGATTACAGCCTTTTTTTGCTGAACTTTGAAAGTACTGTGGGCTTAGGTTCTTGACTTCCCCAATACAGTTGAATCTGGTTCACTATGTATATGTAAATTTATCACTTTTAGTGCAAAAAATATGATGACATAATTTATTGTATTTTGGGAAAAATCGTGCAACAGAAACCAGGAGACTTTCCTGCTGCCCACATAAAATATCTGGCAGGAGAAATTACTCTGGTGTAATGAATTATTTGTGGTGTGTTTATGTAGTAGTCTTAATTTGATTTTTGATTTATAGTAATGCTAGGTAAGCTGTTAGCATCTGAGTGAGCAGTTGCAGAACCAACAGACCTGCTGGCAGACTAGATGGAGTCAGAAGTATAACACAAGACAAGCTGCAACAGGCCCATGCAAGAGTAGAGCAAGAATCAACCTCCTAGTCGGATTAGCAATGTTTACATCATGTAGTTTCATATGACATGTAAATAATAGCCTGGCAAGGTGTTGTTATTTGTAACTTGAGTTGTATGGCACACGAATCAAAGTTGTATAGGGTGTATGAACTGTGCTATGTTTGATCCTGTGTGACAGTACTGCCTCATGGATATGGGATGTCCCTCATTGTTGAGATCAAGGTGATGCTTCACCGACTTCAAATTCAGTTTATGGTCTGGTGTACATAATAGGTCTTACTCCTACTAGAGTTCAGGAACTGGGCACACCCAGTCCGCTACAGTATTTCATTTGAACTTTAGTGGTCTAAACTGATGGAGTGTAATCATCAATGCTGACTTCAAAGGTTCAGATACACTCTAATAAAGCAGTCGATAACTCTAATAGAACAGGCAGTGCTTGAAGTGTGAATAATTTGTGGTTCTGTACAGGTAAGCCAGAGAGATGTGAGGATGTCCTATAGTTAAATTCATGCTTTAGCAGATTAGCTACAACTTCTCGGCATACAGTTTTGTCCAGATACAATGTGGGTGAGGGAAAATTGTTCCACCACTAGAAAGATAGCAAGCCGGAGAAAGTTATTAATCTCAGCTGCTTAACTCTCATCTCTTAGTCTAGTCTTCTCACTGCCACAATGCGAGAGATAAAGACGAAAGCACCTTCACTGCACTGCATAAAGACGTAAGGCAGTGCAGTGAAGGTGCCTTGCGTCTAGTGTTTTTATGTAACACATACATACTGTAACTTTTTGTTCACAACTAGTAATTGTAGCATACGTACACTTATTGATTGTAACATGCACTTCACTATTGTTGATTTTACATCCTACGCACACCAGCTGTGCTGTCTGCCTAGTAATTAATAATAAAGAATAAAAGCAGGTTTCACTTCCGTACTGAAATTCCATCACGTATGCTAGCAAGAATCCCTAATGGAGCTAAGTACCTTTAAAGACTAAATCTTCGTGGAAACACATGAAACATTCTCAGTAGCATCACAGATACTATACTATACTTGTAAGTATAGTATCTGTGGTAGCATAGCGGCACTAAAAGTGGTTAGCTGGTAGTGACTTGAAAATTCCTAACAGTATTACGGGAAAGCGAAACGCGGATTATTTCCGTTTACGCATCCGTTGCCAATCCCTATTATAAGTCTAGTATCTATGGTTTATTCAAGCTCAGTCTTTACCTATAAAAATGCTAATCTCAGGTGCTACAAGTAATTGGCGGGGTAAACTTTGGCAAATTTGTAGTGAATCGCCAAAGTTTACCCCACCAAAGTTTCCCTCTATACTGTAACTGATTGATTGATATATTGTTTATCCTCACAGTAGTCGGCGGAGCCGTTCTTCCCTACTGGAGCACACATATATACAACAGACAAAAACAAAAAAACTAACTACTCAAACAATACAAACAAAACTAATTATACTCACTTGTTCTTGCCTATCAAAGTTACTTTTTCCTCGACTTTTTCAACTATTAGTTCCGGCTAGTCTCGCGTGGCCAGACCACTATTTTCTTCGGGGTGGCGCTTATCGATTAGAGATTATAAGCGCTTCGATGGAGCGCTTATAATCTCTAATCGATAAGCGCCACCCCGAAGAAAATAGTGGTCTGGCCACGCGAGACTAGGGTGCCCGGCAGTGACGGCAGTCTCTGAACAAGGCGATCCGACAGATCTGCCGTTAATTGATGGCGCTGCTACCTACCGGACTTCCATGATACTACATTCCTGAGCAGATGTACGACAGGCATGAGTGTAGGAGAATTTGGTGGAGCTGCATCATATCCTGAATCTCATGTGACTCTTAGTATTTATTACAGTAGTATTATAGCACATCCGTATTTCTCGCCAGTGGATATATTGTATCTTGCATCACAGATGTGAATTACAAAATAATTGTATGTATGCACTACACAGACAGTTTAGCACGTCTTGTAGCTGAGCCTGACCAATCATGCCGAATGCTGAGCACGGCCCAGGAAACAACATAAGTATGTAGCACATACCTATAATACTACAGCATAAGTTATTAACATTACCGTACAAGATTTTATGATGCATTAATGTGCTACAATTTCTACTGTTGCATGGTTATTCTTTACAGTGGTCTGCACTGAAGGTCTGTTTACAGCTGAATAAAACAATACAAGCCGGTATAGTGGCTAGGTACAATAAAGATTTTGAAATTTATCATCAGTAATTCTCCACACTGGTGGGCAGTGGAAACCACCATTTGTGAATGACCTGTACAGTATTATCGCATTATTGCCATGGGTTGATTGACAAGATTGTGCTATATATATATAACACAACTGTACTAGGATACTACAAACACCCTTAATAACCAAGAAACTTGTCCATGGTCTCATTCACGCCAGCACACCCCCTTTCATGGGTATACGCAGGAATTTTGAAAAGAGGTTTCCACTATACAACTAAGTGACTGTTATATTAGAGTAGTTTATATTACCTGCTCTATATCAGTCTTTTCACAAAATCATAATTCAGAACAATGCTTTAAGTGTTGCTATCATGTTAGAAACTATTATTTTAACTAAGATAAAAGTTTAAAATGCGTCCTGTTCCATGATAGATTCCAGATTCTGGAAACCTGAAGTTTCAATTTCTTAATGTTTCAAGTAGTTTGTAAAATCCAAAGGGGTTTCCTGAAACCCCTGGAAATCCTCCTCGGTACGCCCCTGCCTTTTACCAAAAATATTGTTACAGCCTCAATATATTTTAGGTTACTTGATTCATTCAGGTTCTAAATTCCTCGACATTCAGTTGTGTGTTGACAGTCTTTTTGTTAAACCATCCGCCTCTTGTGCTAGGTGTTCCAAATATGTGGTTGATCTCACTGTTTCGTAGATCAGCTCTGTTGTCATTGTAATCTGTCACTGGATATTAGTAAATAACTTTCCTTCGTGTGTTGGAATGTAGTACGACGGTACTTTCCAATAAAATTCTATCTGTTTAACCAGCATACAGTACTTGTAGGTAATGTGTAGTACCATTGAACGAGCCCTAAAAAAAAAGAGTGAATTCTGTGACTCGGAGTCATGAAAACCATCACAAATTATGTGGCACTTCATTATATCACTCATGCAAAACTTTAATAACAGTAGACTACTTTGCAAAACAAAAGTACTGAAATAGTACCAGTAGTTTAGCTTGGCAGGTAGAGTCTAGCTACACAAAAATTTCTTGTCAGTTGCTAACAGCAACTCTTACAAACAACTATCCACAACCTGACATCCCACCTGAAATTGATAAACTAACCAGGTAATACAAGTCTTACATGAGTCCTTTACTGTAGACATAGATAATAGTCACCCCTACCTATGTATCTATGCTCAGTGTAGACAAGCGTCAGCAGCTGCCCGTCAGTTATTATTATTATTATTATTATCAATTTACCACAGACCAGGAAGGACAAGTACAAAAGGTGTAAGCCTGTACAAGGTACTGTCCAGAATACAAAAATAACTACAAAATACAACATTACAAAACAAAGACAACATTACACAACAAAATACCAATACACGAAAGCAATACAACATTAACAATAAATTACTTAGAAAATGCCACAGAAGTGTTTATATGCAGCATGGCGAAAGGCAGTACAGGTTGCAATTCTCAAGATATCAATAGGCACTTGATTCCAGACAAAACATACCCGTACAAAGTAAGAATACCTCCTAGCATTAATTGTTGACAGGGGTGGTACAAGAGAAAGAGAATGACTACGTGTAGCCAACGTGTTGTAAGTACAGTACTTCAGAAAAGGAATGGAACCATTGTGACGAATGTCCTGAAGAGTACAAACTGATAAATAGTCACGCCTGGAACACAAGGGAGGTAAATGCAACTTTTGATAACAGGTTTCATGGGGAAGAGACCAAGAACATGTGGTTGGGTTCCAACAACTACCACAAGCCCACCGTGCAGCACGTCTCTGGACAGCCTCCAACAAATTCACATCTTTAGCAGTATGTGGTGACCACACTACACAAGCATACTCCAACAGTGGCCTTACTATAGCCTTGTATGCTCTACATCTAGCCTCTGAATCACACCCAAACATGGTACGTCTTAAAACATTCCAAACCCTAGTAGCCTTAGTAGCAACAGCCTGACATTGAGTAGACCATTGTAATTTGCTATTAATTTGAATCCCCAGATACTTCACAAGATTAGTCCATTGTAGTGGTTGATCTCCAATAAAATAAGTAAAAGTAATAGGCTTCCTTTTGTTGGTATAGATAAAGCCTCACACTTAAGAGGATTCAAATTAAGCTGCCACAGTTTAGACCATGAGACTATAGCAGAAAGATCATTCTGTAATAGCTGGCAATCTTTCACTGATTTCACACAAAAATAAAGGAGTACATCATCGGCAAACAGCTTTAATTTGCACACATTAGGTATTGAAGACAGCTCATCTATGTAAAGTAAAAACAACAGAGGGCCCAGAACAGATCCTTGTGGCACTCCAGAAGTGACTGGTGCCCAATCTGAGTAAGAACCATTTACAACCACCCTCTGAAATCTCTTAGTAAGGAAGGAGCGCATCCATTCTAACAGATTACCACTTATCCCAAGGGATTCTAATTTCAGAAGTAGCCGTTCATGTGGAACCGAGTCAAAAGCTTTGGCATAGTCCAAAAACAAGCAGTGAACAGACTCACGGCGCTCCAGTGAGAGTGTCCAGTCATCTAAAGCTTGAAGCAGAAGTTTAGTTGTAGAACGATTCGGTTGAAAGCCATACTGGTGCTGACTCAAAAGGTCATTTTTTCTCAATACTGAAATATAAATGTTTGTGAATTATACGTTCCAAAACTTTCACAATGATTGAGGTCAAACTAATTGGACGATAATTGTCAGGAGAATGTCGGTCGTTTTTCTTATGAATGGGAACAATGTTGGCAGAAATCCAGTCAAAAGGTAACGATCCTGAAATAACAGACTTATTCATCACTCTCTACTCAGTGAATAGCACACATGATCAGCTGTTAGCTTCAGCATACGAGGTGTAATACAATCAGGGCCACAGGACTTTGTAACATCCAGAGAGCTCAACTGGCCAAGAACATCATCAGATGAAATTGTGATTGAATCAATAGTAGTAACTGGGGAGATCTTAGGTTTAAGCTCATTAAGATTCGATACATTTTCTTTTGTAAAAACTGAACAGAAGTACCGATTAAAAACACCAGCCTTCTCAGAATCATCTGCAACGTTATGTCCAGCATGAGACAGTGGAGGAATTGGAGTTCTAAACCTCTTAACTGAGTTAATCCATCGCCAAAATCTCTTAGGGTTAGAATGATAACTCGCAGACACAGAAACTGAATGATTGATAGTATTGTCCCGACAGCACTTGCGCACAACATTACTGAGTTTTCTATACTGATCATGAAGTGCTGGAGTGGGATTGAGTTTATAAGCTTTGTATAGTTGTCGCTTTTTGTGAATTAGTTCAATGGTCAGTTTCTTACAAATTGCCCATAAACGTCAAAACAAGGCTGAATTGACCGCTTTTTTTCAGTAACACGGTCTTTTTCTTACTTAAACTCACTTTTAAATGAACAAACAACTAAGTAGAGCCAATGCGGATTGGAATTTTGGAATGTACGGTTGCTATTGGAGCGCGCCGCTACGTTTCATATCCTGGGTATATGGTCTAATCTTATTATTAACTCTTGGTCTAATGAAATCTACTACTAGGAAAAGCATTTGTTGAAGAATGACTGGCCTACCTACTTATTCCGCATCTGAACTCTTCCTCGAGTTGATACCAATACTGGCAGTATACTAATTCGAGCAGTTGCCGTTCTCAGTTACAGCGTAAAATTAAAATCCCAGCCACCTCGATCCCAGCAAACCAGAGCAAACACAAGCAGGCCTCGGGTCAGTGAGGTATGTATATAGTTTGTCATCGTTTCTATGAATTGTGTAACACCAGCATTTAGGCTTGAACTAATTTCCTCAGTCCTGATCACCTCGCTGATCACACAAATCAAGGGGTAGTCACTTAGTCTCGCGTGGCCAGACCGCTTTTTCTCGGCACGGCGCTTATCAATTGCATTATAAGCGCCTGCTCGAAAAATTACGTAAGTCCAGGTGGCGCTGACAAATTAGGCCAGAATAAGCTGTCAATTCGGACCCTTTTTCGAGCAGGCGCTTATAATGCAATCGATAAGCGCCGTGCCGAGAAAAAACGGTCTGGCCACGCGAGACTAGGTAGTCACTTCCATACCGCCAATTGATGCGCTCGAGACCGGGATCAAAAAGTTTGATCGCCAAAATATTGCCTTGATCACTTGATTTCATTTTCCCAAGAGCCTTGATTCTTGATCGTCAACCGTAAACGCTTAGTATTTTCTCGTATTGCCCAAAGTTAGCTTTCCAAAGGTGCTTGATCGCCACTTTTGCGGACGCCTTGATCGCTTGATTCACTTCAAAAATACCCCTTGATCACTTAATTAAATCTTGATCCCGGTCACAAGTGCATCAATTGGTGGTATGGAGGTGACTAAAATCCTTGGGCATGTGGGCGGGGAATTCCATTGAATGCTTGATTGAATGATGCACAACTAGTAATTTAGCTAGCTACATGCCATTGAATAAATCCCACAACGACTTGTATCAAGACACACGGTAGTGTGTCGTGCGGCCCAAGAAGCCGGCGCGTAACACCCGTGAGTATATTGACAGGTCAAGACACACGGTAGTGTGTCGTGCGGCCCAAGAAGCCGGCGCGTAACACCCGTGAGTATATTGACAGGAAGAAAGAAAACGCAATTTTCGCACCTCCGTAGCTCTGTGCTTCCTTGATGAAACAAGACGATTTTTGCTGTGGACATGCCCCCCAACTGCAGCACTCTACATTCCAAATTTGAGCGAAATCGCTTCGCGCGTTCCCGAGATATGCGACTTCAAAAATTGGCTGAGTTTCTTCGTTTTTTTTTTCTTCTTCTTCTTATTTTTCTTTTTCTTGTCGCACACTTACAAAAACTGCTATAAAACTCGAACGCGTTATCCGATTGCCTTGAAATTTGGCACACAGAAGGGGGGTATAAAGGCGCATCTCGGTACCAACTTTGGCTGGAATACCATAAACAGACAAAGAGTTATGAGCGGTTATGCACGAAAAATAACACCAATATGTTGTCACGCCTACAGGGTAAACCGCGTATGGGAAGAAGCTGAAAATCGGTGGGTGAATAGGTTAACTATTGAACCTCAAACCTTTTGTGGTTTGAAAGAAATCGAGCTAAAAACCAGGAAGATACAGCGAAAAAATCAACAGTGTGTAACAATTACGCAATCGAGATTAGCTAATTTTTAATATTTTTATTTTATTATTATTATTATTATTATGCTTGCCACGCCTACCAGGTAAACCGCTTGGGGTAATGCTTGCAAAATCGCTGTACAGATGGAGTTATCATCTTAGAAAGGCTCTTCAATGGTGTAGAAGAATCAGACTTAAAGCCACGGAGTTATAACACGAAATCCAACTTGGTGTAGCAAGTGCGAGATCGAGATACTCTAATAGAGCAGTCATCCTAATAGAGCAGTCACCCTGAACAGAATTCAAGAGATCAGTTAGAAATAAGTAACCTGTATAGAGATCAGCTACAAACAAATCACCCTGTAGAGAGTTCAGCTACAAACAATTCACCCTGTTAAAACATCAGTTAGAAGAAGATTTCTTGTAGAGAGTTCAGATACAAACAAATCACCCTGTTGAAAGATCAGCTAGAAGATGTCACCTTGTAGATACTTCAGTTACAAAGAAACCACCATGTAGAGAATTCAGCTACAAACTAGTGACCCTGTAGATACATCAGCTAGAAGAAGTTACCTTGTAGAGAGTTCAGCTACAAAGAAACCATTCTGTAAAGAGCTCAGCTGCAAACAAATCACCTATACAGAATTCAGCTACAAACAAATCACCCTGTAGAGAGATCAGCTAGAAGAAGTTACCTTGTAGATAGTTCAGCTACAAACAAATCATCCTGTAGAGAGATCAGCTAGAAGAAGTTACCTTGTAGATAGTTCAGCTACAAACAATTCACCCTGTACAGAGCTCAGTTAAAAGAGGTTTCCTTGTAAAAAGTTCAGCTACAAACAAATCACCCTGTAGAGAGATAAGTAAGAAGAAGTTACCTTGTAGATCGTTCTGCTACAAACAATTCACCCTGTAAAGAGATCAGCTAGAAGAAGTTACCTTGTAGAGAGTTCAGCTACAAAGAAACCATCATGTAGAGAATTCAGCCGCAAACAAATCATGTATAGAGAGTTCAGCTACAAACAAATCTCTCTGTAGAGAGATCAGCTAGAAGAAGTTTCCTTGTAGAGAGTTCTGCTACAAACAAATCACCCTGTAGAAAGATCAGCTAGAAGAAATCACCTCGTAGAGAGTTCAGCTTCAAAGAAACAATCATGTGAGAGTTCAGGTACAAACAAATTGTCCTGTAGAGAGATCAGCTAGAAGAAGTTACCTTGTAGAGAGTTCAGCTACAAAGAAACCATCATGTAGATAGTTCAGGTACAAACAAATCACCCTGTAGAAAGATCAGCTATAGAAGAAATCACCTTGTAGAGAGTTCAGCTACAAAGAATCTATCGTGTAGAGAGTTTAACTACAAACAAATCACCCTGTAGAAAGATCAGCTATAGAAGAAATCACCTTGTAGAGAGTTCAGCTACAAAGAAACCATCATGTAGAGAGTTCAGCTACAAACAAATCGGCCTGTAGAGAGATCAGCTAGAAGAAATTACCTTGTAGAGAGTTCAGCTACAAAGAAACAATCATGTAGAGAGTTCAGCTGCAAACAAATCACCTGTAGAGAGTTCAGCTAGAAACAAGTCACCCTGTAGAGAGATCAGCTAGAAACAAGTCACCTTGTAGAGAGTTCAGCTAGAAGAAGTAACATTGTAGAGCTACTAAGAAGCTACCATGTAGAGTTCAGCTGCAAACAAATCACCCTGTAGAGAACTCAGCTACAAACAAATCGCCCTGTAGAAAGATTAGCTAGAAGAAGTTACCTTATAGGGAGTTCAGCTATGAACAGATCACCCTGCAGAGAGTTCAGCTACAAACAAATCACCCTGTAGAGAGTTAAGTTACAAAGAAACCACCATGTAGAGAGTTCAGCTGCAAAAAAAATCAATCACTCTGTAGAGAGTTCAGCTAGAAGAAGTCACCTTGTAGAGAGTTAAGCTGCAAATAAATCACCCTGTAGAGAATTCAGCTACAAACAAATCACCCTGTAGAAAGATCAGCTAGAAGAAGTTACCTTGTAGAGAGTTCAGCTGCAAAGAAACCACCATGTAGAGAGTTCAGCTGCAAACAAATCACCTGCAGAGAGTTCAGCTAGAAACAAGTCACCCTGTAGAGAGATCAGCTAAAAACAAGTCACCCTGTAGAGAGTTCAGCTAGAAGAAGTCACATTGTAGAGAGTTCAGCTACAAAGAAACTACCACGTAGAGAATCCAGCTGCAAACAAATCATCCTGTAGAGAGTTCAGCTAGAAGAAGTCACCTTTTAGAGAGTTCAGCTACAAAGCAACCACCATGTAAAGAGTTCAGCTGCAAAAAACTCAATCACCTTGTAGAAAGATCGGCTAGAAGAAGTTACCTTGTAGAGAGTTCAGCTACGAAGAAACCACCATGTAGAGAGTTCAGCTGCAAACAAATCACCTGTAGAGAGTTCAGCTAGAAACAAGTCACCCTGTAGAGAGTTCAGCTAGAAGAAGTCACATTGTAGAGAGTTCAGCTACAATGAAACTCCCATGTAGAGAGTTCAGCTGCAAACAAATCACCCTGTAGAGAACTCAGCTACAAACAAATATGCAGTGAAAAAGATCAGCTAGAAGAAGTTACCTTGTAGAGAGTTCAGCTACAACGAAACCACCATGTAGAGAGTTCAGCTACAAACAAATCACCTGTAGAGAGTTCAGCTAGAAACAAGTCACCCTGTAGAGAGATCAGCTAGAAACAAGTCACCTTGTAGAGAGTTCAGCTAGAAGAAGTCACATTGTAGAGAGTTCAGCTACAAAGAAACCACCATTTAGAGAGTTCAGCTGCAAACAAATCACCCAGTAGAAAGTTCAGCTATGAACAGATCACCCTGTTGAGAGTTCAGTTAGAAACAAGGAATCCTGTAGAGAGATCACCTAGAAGTATCGCCTTGTAGAGTTCAGCTACAAACAAATCACCTGTAGAGAGTTCAGCTACAAACAAATCACCCTGTAGAGAGATCAGCTAGAAGAAGTTACCTTGTAGGGATTTCAGCTACAAACAAATCACCCTGTAGAGAGTTCAGCTACAAAGAAACTATTCTGTAAAGAGCTCAGCTGCAAACAAATCACTTGTACAGAATTCAGCTACAAACAAATCGCCCTGTAGAGAGATCAGCTAGAAGAAATTACCTTGTAGATAGTTCAGCTACAAACAAATCACCCTGTAGAAAGATCAGTTAGAAGAAGTTACCTTGGAGAAAGTTCAGCTACAAAGAAACCATTTTGTAAAGAGCTCAGCTGCAAACAAATCACCTGTACAGAATTCAACTACGAACAAATCACCCTGTAGAGATCAGCTATAAGAAGTTACCTTGTAGATAGTTCAGCTACAAACAAATCTCCCTGTAGAGAGATCAGCTAGAAGAAATTACCTTGTAGAGAGTTCAGCTACAAAGAAACCACCATGTAGAGAGTTCAGCTGCAAAGAAATCACCCTGTAGAAAATTCTGCCAGAAACAAATTGCCCTGTAGAAAGATCAGTTAGAAGAAGTTACCTTTTAGAGAGTTCAGCTACAAAGAAACCATTCTGTAAAGAGCTCAGCTGCAAACAAATCACCTATACAAAATTCAGCTACAAACACATCACCCTGTAGAGAGATCAGCTAGAAGAAGTTACCTTGTAGATCGTTCAGCTACAAACAATTCACCCTGTAGAGAGAGTAATTAGAAGAAGTCACCTTGTAGAGTGTTCAGTTACAAAGAAACCACCATGGAGATTTCTGTAATCAATATATGTGACCGGATTTGCGAAAAGGGGTCTTCCACACACATCCAATTCCGTAAATGTTGGAGACCATAACTCAGTGTTCAAGTAACATATTAACCTGAACATTTCACCATGTATTCAGCTATAGTGGTGCTCACCACTGCCCAAATATCAAGGCAATAGCTCTTTCCAATCTGAAGTTATCAATTGTCAAAGTTGGCAAATTGGACCCCTTTTCGCAAATCCGGTCACATATGTATTATACAGTATATATAATTTGTACATTTACTGATAAAATATTTAAAGTACATCTACTTCATCTTTTCTTCTTCCTGTAGTAAAGAAAAAAACATAGGTTAAAAAAGTCCCAAAGCTGGCCATAGGCCGGCTTTGGGGTATACAAATACAAAAAGAAATGAAATCTAATCCAAAACAGCCAAGCTGTAAAAAAGTGTGCGGCCCTCAGAAAGGCTATGGTGAAAAAAGATGTGAAATCCAAGGTGGCGGCCAAGAAATGGCTGTGATGGTAGGTTAGTGGTAAAAATTTTAATAACGACAATTCAGGTGAATTTTTGTGAAGCGGCACAAAAATTCACCTGAATTGTCATTATTAAAATTTTTACCACTAACCTACCATCACAGCCATTTCTTGGCCGCCACCTTGGATTTCACATCTTTTTTCACCATAGCCTTTCTGAGGGCCGCACACTTTTTTACAGCTTGGCTGTTTTGGATTAGATATATTCTTACAGCAGGATAATTGCAAATCTGAAATACTTGTGAAAATTCATTGTAAAATTTTGTATGTTTCATGATTCAAGGAGTGGTCACTATCAATAGTCCTATAGAACCATCTGTGACAGGGATCAAAGTTTTTGATCAACAAAAATATACCTTGATCACTTGATTTCGTCTTAAATACTGCTTTGATTGCTTGATAATTCAGCACATATTTTTGGAAATTCTTGTTTTGTTTGCGAGCTAGCTTAATCACCACTTTCTAGGACGTTTTGATCATTTGGTTCAGCTCTTGATCACTTGATTTTGATTCCGGTCGCAGATGGTTCTACAGGACTATCAGTAGCGACTACCCCTTGTGATATGCAGTATCTTCGTAAATGAATCTTATCTTGTAAACGATTTTCCATACACTCGTGACTGGATACTACGATTTTTCAAGTCTTGCTTTATAATATTGCCGAAGATGTGAAATCTCATACACGATTTAGCCGAATTGCAGACTCCTCAGCTCCTATGTTCCATTTCTTCCTCCACTACTGTGAAGGTGTTGATTTGTTGTTAGTGCATCAATGGCTTCTTACTGGCTATTATGTTAATCGCTTGTAGTTTTTTGTTGTTGTAATGAATAGATTAATTGCAGAGGTGCTTCTCATACCGATGTTCATTTGTAGTGCTGTACAATGTAGTGCTGTAGTGCTGTAGTGCTGTACAATGTAGTACTGTACAATGTAGTACTGTACAATGTAGTGCCGTACAATGTAGTGCCGTACAATGTAGTGCCGTACAATGTAGTGCCGTACAATGTAGTGCCGTACAATGTAGTGCCGTACAATGTAGTGCCGTACAATGTAGTGCCGTACAATGCAGTGCCGTACAATGCAGTGCCGTACAATGCAGTGCCGTACAATGTAGTGCCGTACAATGTAGTGCCGTACAATGTAGTGCCGTACAATGGAGTGCCGTACAATGCAGTGCCGTACAATGCAGTGCCGTACAATGTAGTGCCGTACAATGTAGTGCCGTACAATGTAGTGCCGTACAATGTAGTGCCGTACAATGTAGTGCCGTACAATGTAGTGCCGTACAATGTAGTGCCGTACAATGTAGTGCCGTACAATGTAGTGCCGTACAATGTAGTGCCGTACAATGTAGTGCCGTACAATGTAGTGCCGTACAATGTAGTGCCGTACAATGTAGTGCCGTACAATGTAGTGCCGTACAATGTAGTGCCGTACAATGTAGTGCCGTACAATGTAGTGCCGTACAATGCAGTGCCGTACAATGCAGTGCTGTACAATGTAGTGCTGTACAATGTAGTGCTGTACAATGGAGTGCTGTACAATGTAGTGCTGTACAATGGAGTGCTGTACAATGCAGTGCTGTACAATGCAGTGCTGTACAATGCAGTGCTGTACAATGCAGTGCTGTACAATGCAGTGCTGTACAATGCAGTGCTGTACAATGTAGTGCTGTACAATGTAGTGTTGTAGTGTTGTACAATGTAGTGCTGTACAATGCAGTGCTGTACAATGCAGTGCTGTACAATGTAGTGCTGTACAATGTAGTGCTGTAGTGCTGTACAATGTAGTGCTGTACAATGCAGTGCTGTGCAATGCAGTGCTGTACAATGTAGTGCTGTACAATGCAGTGCTGTGCAATGCAGTGCTGTACAATGTAGTGCTGTACAATGTAGTGCTGTAGTGCTGTACAATGTAGTGCTGTACAATGTAGGGCAGTGCTGTGCAATGCAGTGCTGTACAATGTAGTGCTGTGCAATGCAGTGCTGTACAATGTAGTGCTGTACAATGCAGTGCTGTGCAATGCAGTGCTGTACAATGTAGTGCTGTACAATGTAGTGCTGTAGTGCTGTACAATGTAGTGCTGTACAATGCAGTGCTGTGCAATGCAGTGCTGTACAATGTAGTGCTGTACAATGTAGTGTTGTACAATGTAGTGCTGTACAATGTAGTGTTGTAGTGCTGTCCAATGTAGTGCTGTACAATGTAGTGTTGTACAATGCAGTGCTGTACAATGTAGTGCTGTACAATGCAGTGCTGTACAATGTAGTGTTGTAGTGCTGTCCAATGTAGTGCTATACAATGCAGTACTGTACAATGTAGTGCTGTACAATGTAGTGCTGTACAATGTAGTGCTGTACAATGTAGTGCTGTACAATGCAGTGCTGTGCAATGCAGTACTGTGCAATGCAGTGCTGTACAATGTAGTGCTGTACAATGCAGTGCTGTACAATGTAGTGCTGTACAATGCAGTGCTGTACAATGTAGTGTTGTAGTGCTGTCCAATGTAGTGCTATACAATGTAGTGCTATACAATGCAGTGCTGTACAATGTAGTGCTGTACAATGTAGTGCTGTACAATGTAGTGCAGTACACGATGGGTGGCACATACATAGATGACAACGTAGTGGCATAGCCACTTTGCTTTTCAGTAATTGGTAGTTGAATTTTATATTACAGTATGGAGGGAAACTTTGGCACCGTTAAAATTTGGCAAATGACCATGAATTCGCCAAATTTTCCCCATCCAAATATTTTGGTGGCGAAGAAAATAGTAAACCAAGCCTCGAACTAATCAATTTTCTACTTGACCAAGGGATAGTAAGCCAGGCATTACACTAGAGCCAAGCCTGGCTCGACTACCTCACTAGGTAGCTAGTTACTGTACATGTGGTATCCTCAAACTTCACCGCCGGGGTGTGACAAGTAGCGAGTCCTACAATATTAAGTACGATATTCACTATTCCAGAGGGTGTAGATCTACTGTCTATATAGTATTACATTTTAGTTGGTAGCTGACTCCGGCAGGTACCGAACCGCTGACAGGGGTGGCACTCCAGTTCTCGCTTCAGGCACAACGATTAGTAAGCTAATTAATTAAATAGTGCGTTCGCTCTGCTAACAATTCGCCAAATTTTATTTTGCCAACAGTGATATTTTGCTTGATTCGCCAAATTTTCCCCCCTCCAAAGTTTCCCTCCGTACAGTAAGTGTCTTGTGTCATTCTTGCAGTATGTGAATAGCATCTTATGAAAATGCTCTCACTACCTTTTCTTCTTTATCCTTAGCCAATAGCCTAGGCTATTCAACTTCATCTCACGTGAAGCATGAATGTTTAACAATCCACTAAAGGAATGAATATCATGACACACGGTAGTGTGTTGTGTGGCCAAGAAAGCTGGCACATCACACCATGTGTATATTGACAGGAAGAAAGAAAGCATAATTTTCATGCCTACTTAGTTTCATGGTCCCTACTCCAAAGCACACCATTTTTGCATTATAGCTGTCTGCCAGGTAGGATGGACCACACAGCAAATTTGATTAAATTCACTCCAGCCATTCATGATATATGAATGGCTAAAGTTTCAATTTTTCTTAAGGGCCTGGATTATTCTTTTCGTACACTTTGCAAAACTTGTTGTAAAGTGCAAGTGCATAATTCTATTACCTAGAAATTTAGTGCAGATAAATAAAGAGCATATACAGGTGAATATATGTACTAAGTTTGCAAGGAATCTGATAAGTGTCCATGGTGCTATGAACGTTTATTTGCGTAAAAGAAATCAAATTTCTGTTATGGCTACAGGGTGAACTGCTTATTGAAATTTGGTGTTACATAGGCTAGTCATAGTAGCAGCACTTTTTGATAGTTAGAAAAATGAAGAAGTAACAGCTACAGAGTTACAAAGCAAAAACCAAACAACTCTAAATCACAGGGTTTGAGATACTCTAATAGAACAGTCACACGGTGAGGTAAAAAGTGCATGAAAAATGTCAATATAGAAAACTTACCAGAGTTTGAACCAGGGAGCTCCATACTGAACACCAAATCCTTAATCACTGAGCCACTGCTATCATGGCTACTCACCTTACTTATTTTCTACTTTAGAAATGGAAATTCTATAGCTAAAATCTACTTAAATTTTATATATCTACCAATGGAAACTCTAGAACATTCTATGTACTTTTTTTCAAAAAATATGTGCTCTACTAGAGTATTATAATAATAGTCGTATGGCTGCATGACTTGGCCGTATAGAGTACAAAAAGAAATGAAATTCATACATAAACAGCCAAGCTGCAAAAAAGTGTATAGCTTGGGTGAAAAAAGTTAGAGTGGCAGCCAAGAAATGGCTGCAATGATGTAAATTTTAATTATGCACACAGCCCAATATTGAGATATATTAACATTAACATCATTGCAACCATTTCATGACCGCCGCCTTTGATTTTACAACTTTTTTTCACTCAGGTTATTGAAGGTCGTACCAGTGACATGCAACTATTGATAATATCGTGTACAGAGCTCCCTCTATTATCCGAACTCATTGGACCCTGAGGGTGTTCAGATAATCGAGAAGTTTGGATAATAGAATCCCATTCATTTATATACAGAGCCCTGTACAAATACTCTATTAGAACACACACTTTAGACAAAATACTCTAATAGAACAGTCACCTCCATAGTTCGGATAATTAAAAATTCGGATAATCAATGGCCGGATAATCGAGGGACCACTGCATTGTGATAAATTTATACTGTGAACAGGGAAAGTTTTGCGATTAAGGCTTACCAAGACTATTCGGTAAAACTTTTGCTGTTGTCAACTGGAATAAATTTCATAGGCACTTATATGGCATCAAAACTGCTACTAGCGCTTGACTAGAATAGAGCACGTGCTCCAGCGCACATGCTGTTGTAGTTGTTTCCCCATGAAGAGTTGGGCGCCGTCAGACTAGCTGCTCCTTGTGTATAAACTGCTCCTACTCCTAATGGTGATGGCAGCATCAAGTTCTTCCTCACTGACAATTGATAGCCCCATGCATGGTTACCACATATATTGGGAGCCAGTAATAGGAGAGGAGCTGTAATGTGAGAGGGAGCCTAAAAATGCACATGACAGATAGGCCGTAAGCATTGTAAAATGAAGACAAATCGTTGGCCATGTACCTCGAACCATATCAAGACCATGTTCAATGATCAAATGCACCGTAACCGGAAATCGTAGACATTGCAGCTGTGCGAACATAGAACAAGTTGGAGTGAATATTCTCTGCACTCTTTGCTTCATTGTAGATAAAAAGCTGTCTAGTTTATTCCAATCCAAAAGGTGTCAGTGAAGGGTCAAAGGGGTGGTATCCTGTTGTATAACTTGAAGCCATTGAGTGCACACCTTCCAGCCAGAATAAGACTATCAGTAATGGACCATTCTGCCACAGCTAGTTGCAGCACTGATGTGGAGGATGACGTGTGGGTTAAACGCAATAGACACAATTGAAAGATTGCTGACAAGATCACTGAGACTGGCTTGGAATTTTAACAGACAAACATGCACACAGTTGTTTCATCAAGGAAAAACTTCCTTAAATTTATCAATAGCATATCATTAAAGGTTATCATAATGATTGTACAAAATGTAACAAAATGTTTTATTGAACTGTTAACAGTACTAGTGATAAAGCACAAATCAAGCAATTACAACTATACTTATGTGCAATGTTTGAATTAGATGATACCTATGCTGTCACTGCTTCACTGCTTCACCGCAATTCCTGCTGCTTGAAATCCATTAGTAATGATGGTGGGGTTGGCATTTATGTGATTAATTGCTTTTCCCATCCACCTGACTCTGTTTGATCAACGATTGGTCAGAGTACCACTCTTGAAAACTAGAGATTGTTTTATGATATCCTTCACAAATTTGTTACACTCATGTAGGTCTACTGGCTGCAATTCTCCAGTACAATTAACCGGTACACGACATCTATGCCATGGTGATCCAATAGGTTTATCTGGTCACTTGTGCAGTGAACCCTGAACCTATCTATGATACATAAGGCTCTCTGAGGTAAAGGCAATTTCAAGTCATCCTTCTTTCTTTGGATATAAGGGACAATAACTTTCTCTATGTATACAATTTCACTGTCTCTTTGTTACACCTGGTTTGTTGTAAATGTTATATTCCATGAATCAGGATTGCTGTCTGGTCCCAATTGAAAATTAGGCTCTCTGGTATGTCTTCTATAGTGGTAAATGCTTCAATGTCAAACAAGAATTTTCCTTCAACTTATTTATTTCTTCAACTGAAACCTTTCACTACTGGACAGTTTGTCCATAAAAATCCAATGAAATAAATGTTCATCCTGCAAAAAGTAAAGTTTTCATTGGGTGGCCCCATTGAAATTTTGTTTTCATAGCATTTTAATTGGGCAAAGCAATGAAAAGTTAATTACCAATGAAAAGTCCACGGAAAGCAATTTCACAGAGTTTTCAGTGGTAATTTTTCATAGGGCTTTACATTAAATTTTCCTATGAAAATGCTATGAAAATAAATTTCATTGGGGCCACCCACTGAAAATCCACTTTTCACAGGTTCTTCATTTTTTCATTGGATTTTCATGAACAAAATCTCCAGTAGTGTTTGCCTTTGTAGTGGCCTTTCTTTTTACTAAACTCCATGTCCAATAAACTTTTAGCCCAATCCTTTGTCAACGCTATGTTGCCCCCCATTCTGTGCCAGCAGATTGCTGTCTTTCCTGCACCAAGAACTCCTGCTATAGCGATGTCTGTTGTGACTGCACCTTCCCCTTTATGTGTGACCAGCAAATAAGATTTGACTGTTTGCACCTAGGCTAAGAGGTCTTCCTATTTTGCATCATTTTTACAAATCCTCCTTTTTTTGCCCAATTCTTCAAGATAATATTTTTTCCATCCATGCACCATACTTTCTTTCAAAGCATTCTTAGGATAGTCTGGTGCAAAATGAACCAGTGCTAAAACAATATCATGCTCAGCTGCATAGTTTGTGATCATCGCCTTCTTATCGTCAGGTACCCTTTAATATGGCTTACACTTCCCTGTAGCTTGGAGTGCTTTTGAAACTTCCTCATTGGCTTCTCAGATAAAGAAGATGGTATCTCTTTACTTAGCAGGCCATTCTCATCAGGCAAAACTACAGGTGTAGACAATTCCGGTGTTCTTGCTCGTTTTCTGAAGTATTCCAGCAACACCATTACATGAAATATAGCTATGCCTAATTTCAATTTTGCAGGAAAGCTTTCGTGATTTGCTTTGAAACCGCAAAAAACGTGACCAGTGAAAATTTTCCCTGTTCACAGTACAGTGGAACCTCAGTTATCCGGACCCCACTTATCCGGATTCTCGGTTAACCAAACTACAGAAATGACTGCTCTATTAGAGTAGTGACTGTTCTATTAGGGAAGTTGAAAATACTGATATTTTCAAAAAAATTCTTTATGCTATTTTAAGGTTATTTATACACAGTTTTAGAGATACAGACTTTTCAGACTTATGGACCACCCCTGGTCCCAAGGGGTTCGGATAACTGAGGTTCCACTGTATATCACAATTATGATATCAAGACACACGGTAGTGTGTCGTGTGGCCCAAGAAGCCGGCGCGCAACACCCGTAAGTATATTGACAGGAAGAAAGAAAACGCAATTTTCGCACCTCCGTAGCTCTGTGCTGCCTTCATGAAACAAGACGATTTTTGCTGTGGACACTCCCTCCAACTTCAGCACTCCACATTCCAAATTTGAGCGCAATCGCTTCACGCGTTCCCGAGATATGCGACTTCAAAAATTGGCTCAGTTTCTTCGTTTTTTTCTTTCTTCTTATTTTTCTTCCTCTTTTCAAAAACTGCTATAAAACGCGAACGCCATATCCGATTGCCTTGAAATTTGGCACACATAAGGGGGGTATAAAGGCGCATCTCGGTACCAACTTTGGCTGGAATACGATAAACAGGCAAAGAGTTATGAGCGATTATTCACGAAAAATAACACCAATATGAAAATCGGTGGGTGAATAGGTTAACTATTGAACCTCAAACCTTTTGTGGTTTGAAAGAAATCAAGCTTAAAACCAGGAAGATACAACGAAAAAACCAACAGTGTGTAACAATTACGCAATCGAGATTTATAGCTATTAATAAACGACTGCTTGCCACGCCTACCAGATAAACCGCTTGGGGTAATGCTTTGAAAATCACTGTACAGATGGAGTAATCATCTTAGAAAGGCTCTTCAATGGTGTAGAAGAATCAGACTTAAAGCCACGGAGTTATAACACGAAATCCAACTTGGTGTAGCAAGTGCGAGATCGAGATACTCTAATAGAGCAGTCAACCTAATAGAGCAGTCACCCTGAA
This sequence comes from Dysidea avara, assembly GCF_963678975.1. Taxonomy (NCBI): domain Eukaryota; kingdom Metazoa; phylum Porifera; class Demospongiae; order Dictyoceratida; family Dysideidae; genus Dysidea; species Dysidea avara. The sequence continues at coordinate 2,593,723 of NC_089281.1, forward strand.
GAGAATTCAAGAGATCAGCTAGAAACAAGAAACCTGTATAGAAATTAGCTACAAACAAGTCACCCTGTAGGGAGATCAGCTAGAAGAAGTTACCTTGTAGAGAGTTCATGCAACTATGGAAAGAGATAGTTCAGCTAGAAGAAATCACCTTGTAGAGTTCAGCTACAAAGAAACCACCATGTAGAGAGTTCAGCTACAAACAAATCGCCCTGTAGAGAGATCAATAGAAGAAGTTACCTCGCAGAGAGTTCAGCTACAAAGAAACCATCATGTAGAGAGTTCAGGTACAAACAAATCGCCCTGTAGAGAGATCAGCTAGAAGAAGTTACCGTGTAGAGAGTTTAGCTACAAAGAAACCATCATGTAGAGAGTTCAGCTGCAAACAAATCACCTGTAGATAGTTCAGCTACAAACAAATCTCCCTTAGAGAGATCAGCTAGAAGAAGTTTCCTTGTAGAGAGTTCAGCTACAAACAAATCAATCTGTAGAAAGATCAGCTAGAATAATTTCACTTTGTAGAGTATTCAGTTGCAAAAAAACCACCATGTAGAGAGTTCAGCTACAAACTAGTGACCTAGTAGAGACCTCAGCTAGAAGAAGTTACCTTGTAGAGAGTTCAGCTACAAAGAAACCATTCTGTAAAAAGCTCAGCTGCAAACAAATCACCTGTACAGAATTCAGCAACGAACAAATCACCCTGTAGAGAGATCAGCTAGAAGTCACCTTGTAGATAGTTCAGCTACAAACAGATCACCCTGTAGAGAGATCAGCTAGAAGTTACCTAGTAGATAGTTCAGCTACAAACAAATCACCCTGTAGAGAGATCAGCTAGAAGAAGTTAGCTTGTAGAGAGTGCAGCTACAAAAAAACCATGATTTAGAGAGTTCAACTTCAAACAAATCACCTGTAGAGAGTCCAGCTACAAACAAATCTCCCTGTAGAGAGATCAGCTAGAAAAAGTTACCTTGTAGAGAGTTCAGCTACAAACAAATCACCCTGTAGAAAGATCAGCTAGAAGAAGTCACCTTGTAGAAAGTTCGGTTACAATGAAACCACCATGTAGAGAGTTCAGCTACAAACTAGTGACCTTGTAGAGGCATCAGCTAGAAAAGTTACCTTGTAGAGAGTGCAGCTACAAAGAAACCATTCTGTAAAGAGCTTAGCTGCAAACAAGCCACCTGTACAGAATTCAGCTACAAACAAATCAGAGATCAGCTAGAAGAAATTACCTTGTAGATAGTTCAGCTACAAACAAATCACCCTGTAGAAAGATCAGTTAGAAGAAGTTACCTTGTAGAGAGTTCAGCTACAAAGAAACCATTTTGTAAAGAGCTCAGCTGCAAACAAATCACCTGTACAGAATTCAGCAACGAACAAATCACCCTGTAGAGAGATCAGCTAGAAGAAGTTCCTTGTAGATAGTTCAGCTACAAACAAATCTCCCTGTAGAGAGATCAGCTATAGAAGAAATTACCTTGTATAGAGTTCAGCTACAAAGAAACAACCATGTAGAGAGTTCAGCTGCAAAGAAATCACCCTGTAGAAAATTCAGCCACAAACAAATTGCCCTATAGAAAAATCAGTTAGAAGAAGTTACCTTGTAGAGAGTTCAGCTACAAAGAAACCATTCTGTAAAGAGTTCAGCTGCAAACAAATCATCTGTACAGAATTCCTCTACAAACAATTCACCCTGTAGAGAGAGCATCTAGAAGAAGTCACCTTGTAGAGTATTCAGTTACAAAGAAACCACCATGGAGATTTCTGTAATCAATATATGTATATAATTTGTATATTTACTGATAAAATATTTAAAGTACATCCACTTCATCTTTTCTTCTTCCTGTGGAAAAGAAAAAAAAGATAGGTTAAAAAAGTCCCAAAGCCGGCCATAGGCCGGCTTTGGGGTATACAAATACAAAAAGAAATGAAATCTAATCCAAAACAGCCAAGCTGTAAAAAAAGCGTGCGGCCCTCAAAAAGGCTATGGTGAAAAAAGATGTGAAATCCAAGGTGGCGGCCAAGAAATGGCTGTGATGGTAGGTTAATGGTAAAAATTTTAATAATGACAATTCAGGTGAATTTTGTGCCAAGACCAAGCGGCACAAAAATTCACCTGAATTGTCGTTATTAAAATTTTTACCATTAACCTACCATCACAGCCATTTCTTGACCGCCACCTTGGATTTCACATCTTTTTTCACCATAGCCTTTTTTAGGGCCGCACGCTTTTTTTACAGCTTGGCTGTTTTGGATTAGATTATTTATTGTGACACATAATGGTGTAGCACTTTAACACCATAATGATGTTTAGCAAAACTTATTTTCTTCAATAGAGACAATAGGTTAGGTGGGATTGTATGTTGTGTTGTATTGCTACTTTTCATGTATAAGTTATTACCATGGCTTCATGCTGATTTATATATTGTGATGATTTGTTGTATCATGATTAAATAGTGTGCAATAATCGTGATATGCAATATATAGAATATTCTTCTATATCACACAACACTAGAGGATAGTATGCACTGAAAAATTGTTAATTTTTAAAATCTCAGTAGCTATATATGTAGTCTATTACAACGCAATAAGTTAACATGCCTTGGTGTGGGTGTAGATAGAGTAAATACATTGCAAACTTATGTACCATACCACAGTAAATAAAGCCAACATGCTTTAATGATAAAACAAGAGAATATAAACTGCCTTTCATAGCACCACAATTTGAAATCAATACATATAGAATGTGAACCAATCTTGTAGGATAAGGGAAACATGATGACATCATATTGATTCATTGTATAATTCATAAACTAGTTTGGGTTGTCCATGTATAAAGATTGAACCTTATGTTGTATGTGTAACTTAATTACATTTGTTACTTAGTTGTTGTTATTTGTCCAATTACTTGAACTTAGGTACACATACATAATTATATTCAGCAACTGGGGACCAAGGGTGGGTAGATGAAGTGCTAATTATCTGCGCATGGCAAAACCACAATTATATGATTATTCAGTGGTTGCTACTATCATGTATGTTGTGTTGCCATGTCCACAATACTTATCTGCCAAAAGTTATTACGTCCTACTCCAATGATTTCCTCAGTTGCCCTTTACTTGTGTATAGGTGTTTGTATGAGTGTTTATTTTTTGTGTCGTTATGCACGCTTTATGGCATTTTTACGGTGTTATGTGGTAGATATTTTCATGAGTGTTTGTTTATTTGGTGTTGTTGCGTATACTCTATGGCTTTGTGGAAAATTTATTGTGGTTAGAATTAGGACAAAATTAGGCAATAGAGCTAGGTGCGATGGAAGGGTGGTGTGTATGGCTAGGAAAAATACTATATAGTCATGTGTATTTTGTATGTATCCACACAGATGAAATCCATGGTAAGTGGTGATTGCATCCCAGGGGTGTGCACTTCCAAGTTCATACAGTCTGGGGTATTGTGTCATACCAATCAACATGTTAAGTAGACGTTTTATTTTTTTGTAGCAGCTTGGCTAATATATAGAAATACTAGAATGCAAACCATCAAGTGTGTAGTGGTTGGGAGCAATGCAGTAGGAAAGACTACAATGACATTGACCTTTACCACTAACGAGTTTCCACAAGAATATGTATCAACAGTGAGTGATATTCATAATTGTTGTCATTCAGTATTAGTTTACAGCTGTTACACAGATATTTGAATGTTATTCTGCTAATATCACATTTAATGAGTTACCAGTGACTTTGAGATTGTGGGACACTGCTGGTATGACAATAATGTGGACATGATAATTTGAGACTTGATCACTTAATCACACAGGGAGTGATGACTATGATATTTTAAGACCACTATCATACCCTGATACTGATGTGTTGTTAATATGCTTCTCAGTTGTTGATCCATCTTCCTTCCAATCTGTTGGAAGAAAGGTAGAGCTTCAGCAAAAAAATGCAATAAAGTGGTTATGTTATACTACATTAGTGGTTGCCAGAAATTACTCATCACTGTCCTGGGATACCATATCTGTTGGTGGGTACAAAGGTTAGTGATTTGGTATTATGTCAATTTTATGAAATATTGTATTTTACATTCAGATTGACTTAAGAGATGACCCCAATACTGTTAAGAAGCTCTCTGAGGATAATGAAAAGCCAATATCAGTTGAGGAAGCTGAGAAATTAGCTGAAGAGATTGGTGCTGTGAAGTATATAGAGTGTTCAGCTCTTACTCAAGGAGGTTTAAAGAGTGTGTTTGATGAAGCAACTGAAACAGCAATTGATCATGAGGTGATGATAGTATCTATGAAATGGACTGATATTTTTTAATATAATTTGTATGCTAAAAACACTTTTAAAGCGGGAGTGTAGTTTCAGGTGGTAAAACTAGCCTGGAGAAAACATTCAACGAGAGTTGATTTAAAGGGTGTGCTAAAGCAACACATAAAATCATCTATCTGTGTACAACTTATGAAGGTAGTAGAAGCTACAGGTATATGCAATGGAAACAGAGCTTAACATTTCTAAAAATCAGTGAGAAGTGGTCAAGACTTTATATATATTAGGAGTTGGAATAGCTATGGCATTCAACTTAAGGCTCTGCTATGTATTAAAAATGTGTGAGCTGAAATTGAACCTTTCATTTTGGCCTCTGCACTACTATCTCACCACTGTACTTAGCACCCTATGTAGCACAATAATAATTCTCTGCATGTACAGTATCTTCTTAAATTGCTAATACATAAAATTATTGTTTCTTCTTGTGACTAAATAGTACTCAGTAAATACAGTGGGGTTATTTTGCATTTTAGCTTCAAAATTGATGTTTTAAACTTTTGACTTTAGGTCCACTTGCAACTATAGAATATTAACTGAATTTTAAGCATCTTTTAACTGTACCCCCATACCCCCTGTTCCAAGATACTCATTCAAGCTACACACATATTAAGGGTTGCTTATTATAACTGTGAAGAATTGCAGGACAAAAGAGAAAATGACTGTCTACTACTTTTTTAACTCCATGGAAAGCTTGAGAATATCAACAGTACAGTAGTACTTGTAAGTAGGGATTCCCTCATAAAAATGATGTGCGTCACCTAAAATTCCACCTTTAAAAGTCATCCTAAAAATGTCTTATGCTACGAAAATCACCTTTACGGAATAATATTAGTCCATCTAACATCCAATACAGCATTAAAAACAAGAAACACTTACAGGCAGCCGGATATAGAATTTTAAAGAAAATCACTGAAACTCAAATTTTCATCAGCCTGCCTGCCTGACCATAGTCACAAGGCTGGATGTAAAATAAAGCAGTGCACAGCCACCATTTTTTGCCACAATAACAAACTCACCAGTGGGACATGCCTTTTGGGGTTCTGACGAGTGTGTGTCCTTTACATCTTCTGGTCTTGTATTTCCTTTTGTCAGACTGGTCTTTGTCCTTCTTCATGCATATTGAGGTGTTAATTTCCCCTATCAACACTTTCCTTGAGCAGCATATTTAGACACAGCTAACTTATTTAAGCGCTTATGCTCCATAGATACCTGTAACTTCATGATAGGTTCAATACCACACAATCTATAACAAACAAGCACCGAGACCATACCTCTTAACAGTCTATCATGATGACACAATTGACTTAGCTGTATTAATAAAGCTAGCATAATGAAAATATGAAATAGTGAGACACCTCCTGGTTGACTTGAGATACTCTAATACAGCAGTCACCCTAATAGAACAGTCATATGTGTACAGCTGTATGCTGTAACAAAAAACCAAACAAACTAGTATTTTAAAAATGAAATAGGACCAAGGGATAAAAAAGTAGTGAAACAAGAAATGAATGATGGTATTCTAGCATAGCTCAGTGGGAAAATCACCAGGGATATGCCCAGGTTTAGAATAGTGATGGCTGCAAGAGACGGGGAATGTTGTATGGGGCCTTATAACTTGTGTATGTCAAAGGTGAATTTGTAGTAGTAGTTGAGTGGTAGTGGTGGCCAGGGGTTAATCTAGGGGGGGGCGGGGGGGGGGGGGCACAGGCCCCCTCTGGGTTAGCTATTGCCCCCCCTAGGTTTATACCTAAAGCCTTGAGAAATGGAAAGGTTTAATTGATCCCAAAGTTGTTTAATCCAATGGTCAATATTCAATGGCATCACAGTAAAATTTCACCAAAATTGAGTATATTTACACCTAAATTTTCAAAATTTTCCTGGGGGAGCATGCCCCCAGACCCCCCTAGAATCCGAAGTGACTTACTTCGCCCCCTCTAGGTTTATATTCTGGGTTGAGCCCTGGTGGTGGCTATTTTATTTGAATGGTGATCACTGCCGACCATTGTGGGCACATCCCTGTATGGTATTGAACAAAATGATTGTTGTAACATGCCATTGTAGGGATTTTCCCGAGTTATGCTGTGATACTATCATTCATCTCTTATTTCATGACTTTTTATCCCTTGGATCCCATGCAACTTCATTTTTAAACTAATAATTTTTAATTTAATATATAACTATGTTTATGGTGAAAGCAACATCATGGTCCTCATGTCTTATAAACCTCTTCACTAGCCATGGAACAGGAAACGGTCATTGTTTAGATTGGGTAATAGTGGTGTGCCTGTTGTGCATTTAAGAAAGTTGGTGGACTTCACCAGTGTGTATCATTAACAGAAAGAATGAAAAACACATTGCTATTTATATATATATATATATATTGCTCTGTGTAATGTATTCTGTGACCTGATCACTGTACATTTTGTTCATAAAGTGATGTGAACAGCTTATTATATTTCATCTTGTTGTACAGGCACAAATAAAGAAGAAGTCATATTGTAATGAGGAGTTGACGTCTGAAGATGACACTGATCAAGAACAATCCTCAAATTCTAACACTGAATTTGATCAGGTAATGACTTATCTGATGTTAAAAGTGTGGTGATTGATAATTATAACTATTGTTTCTTTATCAGGATGAACCACGAGATTACATCAGTGATAGTGGCGTACTTCCTGCTAAACAAAAACCAGCATCTTTCAAATGTTCAGCTAAAAGCAATTTAGATGGAACTGGAATTAAATCTGAAATAACTCTTTCTAAGAATAACAATGAACCATTACCTCATGTTTTATCCACAAACTCATCTACCCATTGTAGTGTAACAAAGTCCATTCCAGAGTTACCTGCTCAATCCATTATCTCTCCAGAAAAGACTGACAAACAGTATGGAATTGATCAAGACAAATTCTGTGGCATTCTGCAAAAGATATGTGCATTGTTAAATTTGAAAATTACCAAGGTGATGATTACCTTACATGCATTATCTTCTTATTACAGTAATATGAATTTGACGCAGTATTCCTGATGTACTATTTGCAGTATATTTGCTAGCGTAACAACGTGGTGACCTTTTTTAGTAATGCTTATGTTATGTCTGTGTTGATTATGCTGGGAAAATTAGGAGCATAATAAGTGGGCAAGAACATTGAAACAGTGTTGGGCACAATTTAGTGCAATGGGAACTACAACTATACAGTTTATATGAACAAAATTGAGAAACTTTAATTTGTAGCAACAGTAAAGATACAGTTTTCTAAGAGAGAATGGGGCACCATTGACTGTAATTGTAGCAAAATGTGTAAAGCAAAACAATTTCAAAATCTTAATAAGCTCAGGCCTAGCTGAGATCATGCAGGTTTATCAATACTGCAGATCCTTACCAGATATCAACAAAATAATTGTAGCACATTTTTATAGATGCCTTTGCCAGCACTACATTGTTTGGATGGAATGTGTGCTTATATCCCTGACTTATTTAACATGTTACACATCATGCGAAATATGACTGTTAGAACTGTTGTAAAAATAAGTCATTGAATAAGTATACTGTGTTGTTGTATGATACATTGAGTTATATTGAGATAAGATTTTAATGTTGCACTCAAGATTATCATTTTAATAGCTGAAGGTTAAATTAAGCTTTAATTCATTAAATTTTGCCACCCGTCCAAATTTCCCTTTATATACATAAGTTAATGTAATTGGCAAAAACCTGCATTACAGATCATATTGTAAATCTCTTTTTTTTGTAGATTTCTCTTAGAAAAGAATGTAAAGATCGAAAAGATTATATAATTGATCTGCCATATGATACTGGCAAGAGGGCCTCACTGGATGACTTTGAACTTCTTCTTGTGTTGGGAAAAGGAAGTTTTGGAAAGGCAAGGGCTTATATATGTGTGTGTGTGTGAGTCGCGTAGCCAAGAAAGTACAAAGCACATGTCCATATAAAAGATGCACGGCCACTACTGTGAGCTATTTACGTGTAGAGATGGTTTTGCAATATTAGTCCTGGATTATGCAACATCTCTCAATAGATTTGTATTGCATTACGTAATAAAACAATCTGTAGGAGTCGTCATCATCATCATAGTTTTCTTGCCACCTCGCTAAAATAAAAAGTAGGCCTTGCTAAGATATTTACACATATTTCACTTTATTTCTCTACCTTATGTTACACCTACCATCACATTATACCAGTCAACATAGCCGTGTTTGTGCAGTCCATCTAGCACTGACATTATCTAATTCTGGTTTGCCCATATGGATATTTTCTTCAATCAAACCTCAAAAAAAATCTTTTAGGTTAATTTTTTTCTTAATAAACATTAATAATAACAACAACAATAATAGATATACTATTAAAGAACACTGAAAAACAACTAAGTGTCCCTATAGGGCCACTCATGAAGCCCATTTCGTCCCACTCATCAAACCTCTAATGCGTACAATAACTTTTAAAGACATGAAGTGGACACAAACTCTAATGTCTGATAAACAAGTTGTGAAAACGTGCAGAACCATAAGTTCCCTAGGGATGGCATTTTAAGCAGAAATCTTTTAGATTCCATTTAGTGCCACGCCCCATGCAAGCATTTATAATCGCCAGATGTCTTATAAACAAGGTGTGAAGAGTGTTTATAATCTCCAGATGCCTTATAAACAAGGTGTGAAGAGTGTTTATAATCTCCAGGTGCCTTATAAACAAGGTTTGGAAGAACAAAGCCACTTGGATAGGTGTTTTAAGCATAATCTTCAATTTCTCTATTTAATTTTTAATAGATTAGCCACAAAGGTAAGGTGAATGTAAAAGGCAACAAACCTATAGGGGTTACCACCTCTATGTAGTCTACACCATGGAGCTTGTGTTGTGGCTTTCATTAATCATTATATGCACAATAGAGTTGGGCAATAAATCAATATTTCAATATGATTAAGGTATTAATACACATCGAATGGTATTTTTGGTATTGAGATAATTGAAATACTGTAATATATTGCAAATACCGAGAGTAATTGCAGGATACCGTTGGCATAAACATTACATGTGAGCCATTCTGAAGCATTTTATTAATGTTATACTGATTTGTAGCTTCAAAATACTACAATTTTTCTGTGAATATTGATATCCTAGTTTTTACATATCTTGTTGCTTCAGTTTAATAGCCATTAGATGTATATAGTCACAAATGCCAATTGCAAAAATTATTGAATAACTTCAATTATTTCATTAATACCGTATTGATTCTTAGAATTCTTAATACTGCCCATCACTAATGCACATATACCATGGCACAACAAAATTTTGTAATGGAATGTGGTTTGTGGTTTGCCGGTGACTGTGTATGAGCTTTTGTTGTAGCTTTCAAGTTTCGTAACAGATTGCTGGAATATGGCTCGTGGCTTGCTGGTGACTGCATGTGTATATGAGTTGGAGTTGTTCCACACTACTTGCACAATATTCAAATTTCATGGATAAGATGGCCTCGAAATCCATGAAAATTTCTTGCCTTATGGTAAACATACAACAATGCTATTACAACACGTAACACAATTAACTTTAATCAACATCAACATCAAGACATTACTAAAAATAATTTAACACCAGTGATGATTTCTTGGATGTCTGCACGACGACACAAGATTAGATGAGATCTGTAAAAGAACAAGCAGGCACTGAACTTTACCTTAAATTAAACACACATGTAACTAACCTGGAATATTGGTCGCAACACCTAAGACACTTGCTTGGATATCTGAAGACACAATCAGCATACAAAAATCAACAAGTGGGCATTAAATACAACATGCCTAAAATCTGGATACTGGAAAATATATTATTTTTATATATAAGCACAAAATGTAAACTGACAGGGACATCTTTATAAGCACGACATATAAACTGACAGCGGTATTAGTTTGGTGCCATCATAATAGTACCCTAATCCAGAAATAATGAACAATATATTCCTTAGTACGTACATAGACTGACCTGGAAATTCACTACACCCTTGATGTCACTATAGTTGATCCATGTACAGTTGACAATTATAAAAGGAACACACAAGATAATACAATTCCTCTGTATGTAAACTAACCTGAAATTCATGACTGCCTACCTGGTCCCGAGTTATGTATGTACCTTATTTATTTATTATTACTGAGCAGCCAGCACTACTGATGTGCTCAGGAAAAAAAATCATACACGTACATTATTACAATAATTAAAAACGTTAACTGAGAAAGAGTCCAAGTCATTTAAATCAATTAGGAATTGTGGCAACGAGTTCCAGTCTTGAGCTGTTCTGGAGAAAAAAACTTTTTTTGGTATGCTGTAGTAGATGTTGTAGGGAGTATGAAATGGTACTGATGATATTGCCTGGTTTCTCTGGTCATTAGAAGATAATTGGATGGAATAGATAAGGGAATTTGGTTGTGAAGTGCTTTGTAAAATGTCTGCAGTCTGGATATCTTATGTCGAGTTTGAAGTTCAGGCCAGGAGAGATGTTGGAGCATGGAAGTAACTGAATTGTATCTACTATAATCTTTCAATACCCATCTTGCTGCTCTTCTTCAATATTTTCAAGTTTATGTACATCACTGTTATAAATAGGGTCCCATACTACTGAAGCATATTCCAGTTGTGGTCTTACCATTGCTAAATATGCAGCTGCTTTCACTTGTGTAGAACAATAATTGCTTAGGTTTCTCTTGAGAAAGTTTAAAGTTCTGAATGCTTTTCCTGTTATTTTGGATACATGAGGTGACCAAGATAAATGTTTGTCCAAGAGCACTCTGAGGTATGTATATGTACCATGACTGCTACTGCATACTATGACCAGATTACCTGTAAAAACTGACAGGCAGGCATTAAATACAACACACCCATAATGACACATTTGAGGATTTGCAAGTTAGCTTGGCAGTGACCTTACTATACAGTGTCCTGATTAGACAGGTTTCACTGTACATAAATTTAGTTATTTAGACCAGTATGCAATGTGAACAAGTATTTTTTTTGTATTTTTTCAATAGTCAGTGTAAAGAAAAATAGACAGATAAATTACCAGCCAATTAGAGTTACAAAGAATTAATTTAGGATGTATAGCAAGAGTGAATGTGTAGAACACACTTGAATGATAATGTTGCAAGGTAATAATTGTAGTTAGTTGTTTCAATTTATCTTGGCTGCTTCAGATATCAGCTGTTTTAGTTGCCAGTTACTTTTATTTGCCTGTTTTACAGCCAAGGTATTCTTGCATGGACTTGGTAAATCTTTGGTAATCATAGTCAGTTGCAGTAACATTGATTCTTGGCCACTCCAGATATCAGCTTTTCAGTTACCATTTAATTTCATGAAGTTTTTTTCTACAGCTGAGTTGTTTTTACATGGGGTTATAGATACTTATAGTTTCTTGGACGCACCTTTTTTTACAGCTTGGCTGTTTTTGATTAGATATCACTTCTTTTTGTATTTGTATACTGCAAAGCCGGCCTATGGCTGGCTTTGGGGCTTTTTTAACCCATGTGTTTTTTTCTTTACCACAGGAAGAAGAAAAGAACTTAAAGAAGAATTTTAGTACTTCAATTATTTTTGATTTTATTAGTAATTATACAAATTATATACATATATTTATTACATGCCCATTATTCCCCACAGGATTTTTTTGCAGCTGATCTCTCTACTGGGTGACTTGAAATGTAGCTGAACTATATAAAGGATGGTTTCTTTGTAGCTGAACTCTCTACAAGGTAACCTCTTCTAGCTGGTCTCTCTACAGGGTATTTTGTTTCTAGCTGAACTCTCTACAGGTGATTTGTTTGCAGCTAAACTCTCTACATGGTGGTGTCTTTGTAGCGGAACTCTCTACATGATGGTTTCTTTGTAGCTGAACTCTCTATAAGGTGACTTTGTCTAGCTGAACTCTCTACAGGGTGATTTTTTTGTAGCTGAACTCTCTGCAGGGTGATTTGTTTGCAGCTGAACTCTCTACATGATGGTTTCTTTGTAGCTGAACTCTCTACAAGGTGACTTCGTCCAGCTGATCTCTCTACGGGGTGATTTGTTTCTAGCTGAACTCTCTACAGGTGATTTGTTTGCAGCTAAACTCTCTACATGGTGGTTTCTTTGTAGCTGAACTCTCTACAAGGTAACTTCTTCTCTACACGGTGATTTGTTGTCGTTGAATTCTCTACAAGGTGGTTTGTATGAGGCTGAACTCTCTACATGGCGGTTTCTTTGTAGCTGAACTCTCTACAGAGTGATTTGTTTGCAGCTGAACTCTCTACATGATGGTTTCTTTGTAACTGAACTCTCTACAAGGTGACTTCTTCTAGCTGATCTTTCTACAGGGTGAATTGTTGTAGCTGAACTATCTACAATGTAACTTCTTCTAGCTGATCTCTATACAGGGTGATTTGTTTGTAGTTGAATTCTGTACAGGTGGTTTCTTTGTAGCTGAACTCTGTACATGATGGTTTCTTTGTAGCTAAACTCTTTACAAGGTGACTTCTTCTAGCTAAACTCTCTACGGGGTAATTTCTTTGTAGCTGAACTCTCTATATGATGGTTTCTTTGTAACTGAACTCTCTACAAGGTAACTTCTTCTAGCTGATCTTTTTACTGGGTGATTTGTTTGCAGCTGAACTCTCTACATGGTGGTTTCTTTGTTGCTGAACTCTCTACAAGGTGAATTCTTCTACCTGATCTCTCTACAGGGTGATTTGTTTGTAACTGAACTCTGTACAAGTGCGTTTTTGTGGGTGATCTCACTGCAGGTTGATTTGTTTGTAGCTGAACTCACTAAAGGGTGATTTTACTTGTAGCTGAACTCCTTGCATTGTATCTAGTTTCTAGCTGATCTCTCTACAGGGTGATTTGTTTGTAGCCGATCTCTCTACAAGTTGATTTGTGTGTAGCTGATCTTTCTACTGGTTGATTTGTTTGTAGCCGATCTCTCTACAGGGTAATTTGTTTGTAGCTGAACTCTGTACAAGGTGCTTTTTTGTAGGTGATCTCACTGTTGTTTGTAGCTGAACTCACTAAAGGGTGATTTGCTTGTAGCTGAACTCCTTACATTGTGTCCAGTTTCTAGCTGATCTCTCTACAGAGTGATTTGTTTGTAGCTGAACTCTCTATAAGGTGATTTGTTTGCAGCTGAACTCTCTACATGGTGGTTTCTTTGTTGCTGAACTTTCTACAGGGTGTTTTGCTTGTAGCTGAACTCTCTACAGGGTGATTTGTTTCTAGCTTATCTCTCTACAGGTTGATTTGTGTGTAACTGATCTCTCTACAAGCTGATTTGTTTGTAGCTGAATTCTCTGCAAAGTGTTTTGTTTATAGCTGACCTCTCTTCAGGGTGATTTGTTTCTAGCTGATCTCTCTACAGGGTGATTTTTTTGTAGCTGACCTCTCTTCAGGCTGATTTGTTTCTAGCTGATCTCTCTACAGGTTGATTTGTTTTAGCTGAACTCTCTACAGGGTGATTTACTTGTAGCTGAACTCCTTACATTGTGTGTAGTTTCTAGCTGATCTCTCTACAGGGTGATTTGTTTGTAATTGATCTCTCTACAAGTTGATTTGTGTGTAGCTGATCTCTCTGCAGGTTGATTTGTTTGTAGCCGATCTCTCTATAGGGTAATTTATTTGCAGTGTTGGGAGTAACGCGCTACTTATGTAACGCGTTACGTAATATTATTACTTTTGTGGTAACAAAGTAATATAACGAAATACGCTATAAAAACAGGTAATATAACTCAAGTTACTCTACTTGCAAATGTAATGCGTTACCTAAGTAATATAGTTACTGTAACGAATCTAATATTACGTAATATTATTACTAAAAGTAACGAAGTTACTAATCTCGTTAGTAACCCACTGAGTAACGCCTAGCCACAACGAAGTAATGAAGCCTACTAAATGAGGCTTATTCACCAGCTACTTACTTATATCAAGACTTGCACATTGTCCAACAACGCAATCGTGTCACGTGATAAGGTGGTAGTTTCACACGTGACAGCTTAAGGCTATGGATACAAAGTAATATAATATGTAATATTATTACAGTTACTTTATTTTATGGGTAATATGTATCTGTAACTAAATAGTTCAGCTGCAAGTAATATGTAATATGTAACTAGTTACTTTTACAAAGTAACTTGCCCAACACTGTTTGTTTGTAGCTGAACTCTCTATAAGGTGATTTGTTTGTAGTTGATCTCTCTGCAGGTTGATTTGTTTTAGCTGAACTCTCTACAGGCTGATTTGTTTGTAGCCGATCTCTCTACAGGGTAATTTGTTTGTAGCTGAACTCTCTACAAGTTGATTTGTGTGTAGCTGATCTGTCTGCAGGTTGATTTGTTTGTAGCCGATCTCTGTACAGGGCAATTTGTTTGTAGCTGATCTCTCTACAGGGTGATTTTTTTGTAGCTGACCTCTCTTCTGGGTGATTTGTTTCTAGCTGATCTCTCTACAGGGTGATTTTTTGTAGCTGACCTCTCTTCAGGGTGATTTGTTTCTAGCTGATTGCTCTACAGGTTTATTTGTTTGTAGATGAACTCTCTACAGGGTAATTTGCTTGTAGCTGAACTCCTTACTTTGTGTCTAGTTTGTAGCTGATCTCTCTACAGGGTGATTTGTTTGTAGCTGAACTCCTTACATTGTGTGTAGTTTCTAGCTGATCTCTCTACAGGGTGATTTGTTTGTAGCTGATCTCTCTACAAGTTGTTTTGTGTGTAGCTGATCTCTCTGCAGGTTGATTTGTTTGTAGCCGATCTCTCTACAGGTAATCTGTTTGTAGCTGAACTCTCTATAAGGTGATTTGTTTGTAGCTGATCTCTCTGCAGGTTGATTTGTTTTAGCTGAACTCTCTACAGGGTGATTGCTTGTAGCTGAACTCTTTACATTGTGTCTAGTTTCTAGCTGATGTCTCTACAGGGTGATTTTTTGTAGCTGAACTCTCTTCAGAGTGATTTGTTTCTAGCTGATCTCTCTACAGGTAGATTTGTGTTGATTTGTTCATTGCTGATCGCTCTAAAGGTTGATTTGTTGCTGTTAAACACCCTGCAAAGTGTTTTGTTTGTAGCTGATCACTCTAAAGGGTAATTTGTTTGTAGCTGAACTCTCTCCACAGTGACTTGTGTGTAGCTGAATTCTGTGTAACTGAATTCTCTAGAGAGTGACTTAATTGTAGCTGAATTCGCTACACAGTGCATGACTTGTTTATAGCTGAACTTTCTTCAGTGTGACCTGAATCTCTATAGTGATATATTTGCTTAACTCTCCACATGGTGACTGTCTTCTTGCTGAACTGTCTATAAGATTAACTGTTTGCAGCTGAACTCCCTACAGAATAACTTGTGATGTAATAAAATTCTATAATGAAGTAAATAAATTAGCCGAATGCTCTATTAGGGTGACTGTTCTATTAGAGTATCTCGATCTCGCATTTGCTACACGGAGTTGGCTTTCGAATCATAACTCAGAGGTTTGTAATCCGATTCTTCTGTACTACTGCAAGGACTTTCTATGAAGATTATTCCAGCTATACACCGATTTTCAGCTCATTCTCTAAGCGGTTTGCCTAGTAGGCGTGAAAACTAATACTTTTTTATTCATAAAAATCGATCGCGTAATTGTGACACAGGTTGGGTTTTGTGTCATATCTCCGTGGTCTTTATCTCGATTCCTTTCAAACCACCAAAAGGCACTCCTACGATGGTTACTCCATTTACATAGCAATTTTCAACTCATTCCATGAAGCGGTTTACCCTGTAGGCGTGACAACAAATCGATCTTGTTTTACGCGAATAATCGGTCATAACTCCTGAACCATTCATCGGATTTGTACCAAATTTGATGCTAGGATTCGCCTTTGGACTCCCTTTCTGTGTGCCAAATTTCAAGGCGATCGGAGTACGCGTTTGCTTGTTATAGCAATTTTTGCAAGTGTGCGAAAAGACGAAGAAGAAAAAAAAAACGAAGAAAAAAAAACGAAACTTTGGCAGCTCGTATCTCGGAAATGGCTGGAGCGATTTCCTTCAAATTTGGAATGTAGACTCCCTTGGCTGGCGGGCAACTGTGTAGCAAATTTGGTTCCAATCAGATAAGTGATCACCGAGATATAAAGGTGTGAAAATGACGTTTTCGTTCTTCCTGTCAATATACTCTCGGTGTGGCGCGCCGGCTTCTTGGGCCGCACGACACACTACCGTGTGTCTTGATTTTGAGGGCCATATATGCATGTTCTTGTAGCCATTCTTAGGCCATGCAAAGTTGATTATAATGTTTCTGGTCCTACTAATTCCCTAAAATTTACCAGGTGACCAGGCTTGTTGTTGTTGTTGTTGTTTTTGTTTTTTTTTGACAACTTTTTGGTGTGGTACACTACATTTGACATAGCAGTATACTTAGTACATGAAAGTCAATGTATAAAGTTAGTGCATCTTTATAAGAAAAGAGTGTGTACAAGACATGAAAACCTTTCAACAAAATATTCTAAATTATTGTATGGTGATTGCACAATTCATTCAACACAAAATGACCAGGAAGGGAATCGGAAACATATAGTTAATTTTTCATGACCTTGTAGTAACACAATACTTAATCTACTGATTATCCCTAATGGTATAAGATGGCAGATTTTATGCCTTGTACTCTATGTGGTATGAATATTCAATTGGTAAATTTAACATTATGAGAAAAATCTTGTGCCATTTTGAGAAGTATTCTTTTTCATGAGGATACCCTTTAAATATTTATAAAACATTGCTATGTGTGTACACTATGCATCATGTATTTATCATGTTCAAGTATACGTTAGAGACTAGTGTGAGGATTTTTGTGCATTTTAAAAACAAGGCAAACCTGAGGTTTTTAAAACACAAAGATCCGAGGGCACAGTCTCTAACTGACTGGGGTACTGGTAAAGATGTGGAGTCATTTTGGGATTGGTCTATGTCATTTTAAAATCACCACACAATAGGTAACAGTGATATTTGTTGCATAAGACTGGACATGTTTTTGTTGAAGAGATAAAGTGTCAAAGCTTGCACCTTGTCACTGCTTCCAAATGGTTAATGTTAGACTGGGATTGCGATGGGAAAGCAGATATTGTCAACAAAGAAATTAACGAATTGCTGCCTATGGAATCGTAGCAACATGAAGACCAGGCATAGTTCAAAGATATGTGGTTAAAGTGGATGTGATGGCAACGAGTTGCTGTGAGTTGTTGCTTATGGAATCACAGCAGTACAAGGACCAGGAATTTTTTTGAGTACAGACCATACTAACAATGCAAAATAAGGAATCTTACCTGTCTAGGTATATGGTGGGGGGGGGGTCAAAGGGGGCTCTTGACCCCCCCTCCAAAAATTTTTAGTATACCAAGGTTGAGATACTCTAATAGAGCAATCACTAAAGCAGTCACAGTATTAGAATAGTGTGTAGTGAGCTATTTAAGGATTTTTATGTACTTTATCAGCTATAAATGTGTGGTTGGTGAGGTGGGCAGCTATTGTCAGCTGGTTGTGACCTTTTTTTTTTTGGACCTTATCAAACCAGAAACAATGTAGTGCCTCAGTTCATTTTTGACCCCCCCTTTCCATAGGTCTGGATCCGCCCCTGGTATATGGTACACTTCTTTAGAAGATGCAACAGGCTTTAAACAAACTTGAAAACAATTGTAGTCTTGTGTAATACAATTTTCCATGATGTCTCTGGACTTACCCATTCATCACAACAAACATAGCTACAATGTCATAATCAAATTTCAGGCATGCTTATAAAACAAGCGCAAGGAAAATTTATATTGAGTAGACAATAAAAAGCATGGAACAAGAGAGGTCATCTATGTACATTTGCAGCTTTGCAGCTAGACTAATGGGCTTTTAATTCCTTCTTCAGTCATATATGTGACCCAGTCTGGGAAAACCGATCTTATCGCCTATTTAAAAGTAGCGAGAAACGCTGGTTTTAACTATTTAGTGTGTTGTAGCTCACCAATGTTGAAGCTATGTGTACCAAATTTTCACACGTTTTACACCAATTCCTTACCTTCCAGAATATCCACTGTGCAAGTAGCCAACAACTAAGTTTCCCGCCATTTTAGATAGTTTTTAAACCGAGGTTGACTGTATCAGGCGAGCTGGTTATTGGGTGGGAGGTGGGGGCCCTGTGTTCAAAAATGAGAAGGAAGACCAAGGGATGAATTAGGCCAAGTTTTGGGCCATTGAGGGTCTCAAAACTGGATAAAATGTAAGGAAATTCACAGCAGAGCTCCATTAAGGCCCCACACCACACGTACAGATCGCCACTGGGCTTGGCAAAAGCAGCCAGCAAAACCAGACCACTCAAGTCTAGCTGATTTTGATTGTGGAATTAGATAGTTTATTCATGTAGCCTTGTGTCCTGGGTAAAAAATTGAATCTGCTGACATGGGCGATAAGACCAGTTTTCTCAGACTGGGTCACATATGGAGTGTTGACATTTATATTCAGTTAGGGATTAAATGTCCACTAGTATAGCTGCCGGTATAGATGACATCCCTTGTGTCCTTTTCTATGATCCCTACTCAAAATATAAATTTTCTATTTTTCCTTGCATTTGTTTGCTTACCTTTTGTAATATGATTAATGACAGGTGACACATACTGTATCAAAGGAAAGAATGGCACTGGCCATAAAAAATCAACTGAGCAACTGACTAAATGCATACCCTGACTATATTAATGATGTGGCCACTTGGCCATTCCAGTTTGTTTTCAGCTATGTTCCACCTGTTATACATCATTACAAATAAAGAACAGTATGGAAAGTGCCTCTGCAATCAATCCAGTTACTACTAAAATTGCAATTAGACGTGTGCTCCAACTATCAAACTATCAGTTGCTGAGATGTGTATAGTGGCTATTCTGCTTCGTTTTCAGGTATTTTCCAGTATTACAAATGAAGAACAATACGGGAAGCTTCTCTACAATCAGTGTACTCACTGCAATACTGTGGATGGTTCTTATGATTCCAAGTATGATTCAGTATTGTAGAAGCCATAATGTGCTACTCATGAATCAACACCTACGTATGCAGTAGTGGAGAAAGAAACAGAGCCGTGATTAGGAAAAAGGTGGGAAAACGTGGAAAAAGTTATGTCCATAATACATGCACTGCAACTGCTGTGATTGATGATAAGGCACATCTTAGGCTGAAGTGATGTGTCAAACAGGGAAGAAATCAAACCCGTAGCCTTAACCATGTGATTAGCTGGAGGAATTAACCAGTCAGTCAGTCAGTCAGTCAGTCAATCAGTCAGTCAGTCAGTCAGTCAGTCAGTCAGTCAGTCAGTCAGTCAGTCAGTCAGGCAGGCAGGCAGGCAGGCAGGCAGGCAGGCAGGCAGGCAGGCAGGCAGGCAGGCAGGCAGGCAGGCAGGCAGGCAGGCAGGCAGGCAGGCAGTCAGTCAGTTCAGAAATAAAATTTCACAGAAACGTTTATGATTACTCCGTTACATCAATACTGCCAAGCAGGAAAAATGAGACTAGTTTTAGGGCAGTATTGTTGGCCAGAAAAGTCCAAACTTTCATGATCCCTACTGTACAGTATGGTAAGCACTACCATACTGTATGATGAATGCAGTGGTTGATTGGCTTGGGTGACTAGTCATCTGCCACAGGCAATTCACCTGCAGAATTATTACAAACCAATGATCAAAAGTAAAAATTGCAATGCCTGAGGTCTACCTGGTCTCTTAGTGGATATTTATTGAAGTATATTATGTGCATATTCAGGTGTTCCTAGCAGAACACAAGGTGTCCAGGAAGCAGTTCGCTGTTAAGGCAGAGAGGAAGACGTTACTGATAGGAGAGCATGATGTGGATCGTGTGGTTAATGAGAAGAGAGTATTAGCCATTTCTCAACAACATCCTTATCTGACTGCTCTACACTCTTGTTTTCAAACTGAGGTTGCTTTGGTTTTTTTCCTGTAAATTATTGTCTTTGTAATCTACAGCAACATATATTCTACACTATGGAGTATAACAGTGGTGGTGATATGATTTATCATATAATAAAACATGGAAGATTTCCTGAAAATGTTGTACGGTAAGAAGAAAGACACAATTCTTGTGTGTAGTAGTAGTAGTTCATTGTTAGTGTTTTGTTTGTTTGTGTTCTTGGTACTGTAAATTGTGTATGAGGACTGGAAGCTCTCTACTCACACATTTTACACATACAGGTTTTATTCTGCTGAGATAGTTTGTGCTCTGTTGTTTCTCCACAAAAGAGGTATTATTCATAGGTAAGTAAAGTCACTGTGTTTGAGTGTGAGTAAAATATTTATCTTAAAGAAACTTGAAACTCAATTCTGTTATGCTGGGTAGTGATGGACATGTGAAATTGGCTAGCTTTGTTCTCTGTAAAGAAGGGATCATTGATGGAAAAACAACACAAACATTTTGTGGAACTCTTGACTACTTTGCTCCAGAGGTATCCACACTATATTATTCTATCATTTGCCATGGTTTGTGTGATGCAATTAACATTTAGCAATATTCTAAACTTTTACATTTTTATTCTTTTAGATGTTAGACTTTGAACCTTATGGAGCTAGTGTTGACTGGTGGGCACTTGGAGTACTGATGTATGAGATGGCAGTTGGCCATGTATGAAATATTATGTCAACTTTCTGCATAATCATATTGTATGTAGTATATAAATATTTCAAAGGCAGATTTGTGGGGGGGAAGGAACTACTTAAAAATTTAAATTCATACATTGTTGCATGTACACTGTAGGTGCTAATCCACTGAACTTGATATATATGTGACTGACTGAGTAAAAACCTGACTGTATCACAACTGCAACTGTACAACATGCCAGCTAGACCCATACATTACTTATTTGTTTTCCCATCCTCCTTTTTGTGACCCCAGTTTTAGTGATGCGCAACATATCGATAGTATCATAAATTCTATATCACAATTATGATATTGTAAAATCCAGTCACATGTTTACATACGTGTTCTATGGTTATACCTGACTGCTCTATTAGAGTATATACCTGACTGCTCTATTAGAGTATTAATCCAACAACTGAATGTGTTACTGTATAATACTCTCAATAGCAGCTTGACGTATTATATTGAAATACGTCAAGCGATTAGCCAATAGAATTAGTATTACACTTGTTTGTCAAGGTCCCATGACAAAAATCTATAATACTAATTTGATTGGTTAGAATAGTGTGGTGTGTTTATATTAGAAGTAAATGTCCGATTTGACAACTATTGTTACCATAGTGATAGATGCCCCCAAGGTATGACATAATGTGGTTGCTTAGCAACATACGGTTGCTTAGCAACCGTTGCTAGGTAACTGTTGCTAAGGTAAAAATTATTTTGAGACCATAGCAACAGTTGCCAGGCAACGGTTGCTACTTTTGCAGTGGTTATTTTTTGAATTTCTGTTGCCTAGTAACAGTTGCTATGGTTGTCGGATTAATTTGCAATAGGACGGATGGTTGTGGTATTTGGGATTAATAGTTCTCGCGTTGTAAACAGGAAGGAAATAGTGCTCGGCTTCGCCTCGCACTATTTTACTCCTTCCTGTTTACAATGCTCGCACTATTACAGGTTTTTGCAATTGAATTCGTCGCCTTTGCAATTGAATTCGTCCCGTTTGCAATTGAATTCGTCGGTATTGCAATTGAATTCGTCGGTATTGCAATTGAATTCGTCCCATTTGCAATTGAATTCGTCGGTTTTGCAATTGAATTCGTCGCTTTTGCAGTTGAATTAGTCGGTTTTGCAATTGAATTCGTCGCGTTTGCATTACAATTCGTCATAAACAAAACGGCTCCAAGAAACCAACCCGTTCATTAAGAGATGAACTATTTATGCCTTGGAGAGTTACACTTGAGACACTAGAAGGTAATTGAAGCTGGTAGTACGCGAAGTTGATAGCTGTCTGACAAGTTAATTAACTTGCTCGCGAGTGACCACACCCATCGCGAATGGCGTAGTAGAGTTTGGAATGTTGTTGGAGAGGCTGTAGAGGAAGAATTATTGCCTTATAAAGAGTTGTTTACTACTGTTGTACTTGAACAAGTTCTTGTAGCAGCTGCTACATCATGTTTTCATGTTTGCTCCAGCTGCCATTCTTGTTATGGACGAATTTAACTGCAAAAGCGACGAATTCAATTGCAAAAGCGACGAATTCAATTGCAAACGGGACGAATTCAATTGCAAAACCGACGAATTCAATTGCAAACGGGACGAATTCAATTGCAAACGGGACGAATTCAATTGCAAACGGGACGAATTCAATTGCAAAAGCAACGAACTCAATTGCAAACGGGACGAATTCAATTGCAAAGTCGCCGAATTCAATTGCAAAAACCTGTAATCCCGAATACCACAGCCATCCATCCTATTACATATACAAACCTAACTGCTCTATTAGAGTATATCGATCTTTTTAACTTTTGAAGAGGGCTCAAGTTACCTCTGTAAATCCTTCCTTGAGGGATGAATGCAAGCTTTATCAATTGCTGTGCTGTGCCATTACACTATATTACTCACTCATTTTGTCCTGCCACACTAAATGGAGTGTTAGGATCCTGCTTGCATAAGTCTAAATTTCCGGGGGGGTGTCCCTCAGAATCCCCCCTTTCTACACACCTGATCATCATAATCATCATAATAAGTGCTATGCTTGCAAAACTTGTGATACAACTAGTGTTGCTTTAGTAAGGACTTTTAGTTTTAGTTATAGTAATTTTTCTTAATTTCTTTTAGTTATTGATTTAGTTATGGTTATATTCTCTGTGTTATTTTAGTTTTAATTATAGTTTCAGTAACATTATAAAAACGTTTTAGTTATAGTTTTAGTTGTACATAAAATCTTTTAGTTTTAGTTACAGTTTTAGTAATCTTTTCCAATTCTCTTTAGTTATAGATTTAGTTTTAGTTATAACACGGATTTGCTTTTAGTTACAGTTTTAGTTTTAGTTAACTAACACACATATGTCTTACTAAAAATACTTTTAGTTTTAGTTATAGCTAACTAAAGGTCACGAACTATAGCATATATTGATGTTTGGATGCTACATATAGCAGTACAGTTTCATTCTGTGCTTTGTTCCACCTGTAGAGCATATGTGAAGATATACATGCAGTGGTCTGAGCAACATAGTGTTGTTTTTAGTACAGAGTTTTAGTTATAGATATAGTGATAGCTAGTTTCTTCAATATAATTTTAGTTTTAGTTATAGTAATTCATTTTAGTTATAGATTTAGTTATGGTTATATTGTCTTTGTTGTTTTAGTTTTAGTTAAAAACATGAAAACCTTATGTAGTTTTAGTTGTGCATACGAAAATCTTTTGGTTTTAGTTATAGTTTTAGTTAATTCTTTTTAGTTGTAGTTAACTAATACATATTTGCCTTACTAACTTTTAGTTTTAGTTATAGTAACTAAAACAACACTAGGCTGGAAATCATATCCCAATAGAAAAGGTGCAGGATTTGCTTTATTTAAAGAACTGCATTATCGAGATACTCTAATAGAACAGTCACTGCAAAATAAAATATCCTACAATCATGCATACCTTCACTTTCATATAAATCACTATAGTGGAAATAAGTACATATAATACAACTTTATATTATGGCCATCATACATGCATGAACTAGCAAATAATGTTTGTGGTAGCTAGCATGTGTTCGAGGACACCCTTATCTGAATTGTTTGCTTTTTCATCATCAATAATACTGATGGTTTTCTCTCTTTGTTGGTAGCTGTCAGAGATAAGTAGATAATTTTCTCTATCACTTGTATGATCATTGTTGTTCTTGTAGCAGTTATGATCTGTAGATAAGAAGAAATAGTAAGCCTCAAAGCCTTGATTTTGAAAATACAAAAAAGAAGTGAAATCCACTCAAAAACAGCCAAGCTGTAAAAAAAGAGTGTGGCCTTCAAAAAAGCCTGAGTGAAAAAAGTTGTGAAATCAAAGGTGGCGGCCAAGAAATGGTTGCAATGATGTTAATGCTATGTGGTGAAAAAAGTTGTGAAATCAAAGGTGGCGGCCAAGAAATGGTTGCAGCCATTTCTTGGCTGCCACCTTTGATTTCACAACTTTTTTCACCTAGGCTTTTTTGAAGGCCACATTCTTATTTTACAGCTTGGCTGTTTTTGAGTGGTTAAATATACTAGAGATGTAGTGATCTACTGATCTAGTATCGCCAGTGCTGATCTCGACAATTTGAGCAAAATCGGTACAACTGATTTTCTTTTGAAGCCACCGATTCATGATACCGATCTTTCTAATCACCATTTCTTCAAACTACTTTTATCATTTCTCTGCTCCATTTATGAAATAAGCTAAAGTATAGTGCCATTGAAACTATGAGAAGCCATATAAATACACGCAAGTTTTAAATACTGAAACTTACCCTTGAACTTACCAGAGGTCCTGGCAGAAAACAATGAATAGTGCTACACCAGATATATCAAACTATTAGAATCTCTACTACAACTGCCTACAAGTATTGGTAGGAGTATGCATTACAATATTTGTGGGTGCTGTCACTGCTGATTGTCTGTGATCATCATTCAGCTAACAATTGACCAATTAGCTTAGTAAAGAACTACCTGTACAAGATCAGTCATCATAATATAGATAACTGATATCAGATCGGTACAATATTGGTAGATCAGTGATAAATTTCCTAGGTCGGATCGGTATCAATAAAGCTCAGAAAAGTTGAATTGGCACATCTCTAATATATACAGGAGGTTTCAAAAGTATCCTTACATGTCAGATCAACTGGATGGTTGGTCTGATGTGTCCTTTTGTTAGTAACACAAGTCTTGTGTACACTTTGGTATAAAGTTATCCCTCCCAGCTAATATATTTTATTGTAAACACAGGTACATCCCAACTGCCTTTGTTAATCTGAAATACTAAAGCTGGAGCTTCTGCTTTCTACCAATTACCATTTGAACACACAATAACTTAACACAGCCTATAAAGAGAAACCAACCACAGAAATGTATTGTTCATCAAGAGCATGGAAGGCTAAGTCTAAAAGATAAAATTTTTAAATTCTCACCAATAATATACTGAGTTTGCCATATAACATGCGTACATTCTGTAAAGATGATTGGTATACTTTGGTGCAGCTGAGTGATATAGCTTGTGTATTATACACATAGCCACCTTTTGATAGTGATTGTGTTGATGAGGTGTTTACTAATATCTTGGAAAGAACAGTACAATATCCTCGTAGTTTATCACAAGAGTGCACCAGTATCTTAGCAGGGGTAAGCCATGTTATGTATACAATGTCTCTGTATTGTATACTGGATTTTGTAGTTACTAACAAAGGATCCATTACAAAGACTGGGTTCTCACTCTGAAAATGACATCAAGACTCACATATTTTACAAATCTATTAACTGGTCAGAATTAGAACAGAAAAAGATTACTCCTCCATTAAGTCTTGATGAGGTATAGTTAACAACAGGTTTACTAAATACACGACTGTAGTGTCATTATAACTTGTTATGCAGTAAAAAGAAATTAAAAGTTGACACTTCAGTGGTTTCAGGCTCCTTTATTCACCAGCTGAAGGCCTGGGATTTTTTATCTGCATTCAATAGAGATTCAAATGAGGACACATGATAGTGCGTCATGTGGCCAAGGAAAGCCAATGCATCCGGACACGACAGACAAGTGTGTATTTTACAGGAACTGAGAAAGCACTATTTTCATGCATTCATATCTCAGTAATGGCTAAACAAAAATAGCCTATTTTTTCTCTGAAACATCCCTCAGGGTGGGACTAGACTTGCACAAGCTATAAATTGGATTTTTTCCACGTTTTGAGAATATAAAGAACATAGTATAGTGTGCATTTGTCTGCT
Organism: Dysidea avara; assembly: GCF_963678975.1. NCBI lineage: Eukaryota > Metazoa > Porifera > Demospongiae > Dictyoceratida > Dysideidae > Dysidea > Dysidea avara. The sequence continues at coordinate 2,619,966 of NC_089281.1, forward strand.
GATTTGTGAACAGATGGGTTGCAAAGTTACAAGTGATTTTCAAAAATTGCAAGCGTGACTTTTTTTGTCTCGCTTGCAGAGTAAACTACTGAAAAAATGGTATGCATATAGGTTGACCATCGTAGCACACACCTTTTGTGATTTGAAAATACTGAGAGTATTAGCTAAGAAGATATAATAAAACAAAAACCAAACATGTGAAATAAGTGTGATCGAGATAGAACAGTCACCAAAAAGTAAAAAAACAAAAAACACATGAAGCAAAAATGTAGAAAAACATGTTCAAGATTTGAACCAGGGACCTCCACACCTATATGCCCAAACCCTTACCACTCTGCCACTGCTATCAGTTGCTCACTTCATTTAATTTCTACGTACCGAAGTTCTAATTTATTACATCAGAATATAATTTTGTAGATCTATCCATAGATTGTTCTAGACCAACCTCTGTGTGTTGTATTAGAAGTATGTAGAAAAAATGTGCACTTTCTTAGGGTACTACTACTAAAAAATAGGCTATGTCAAACATACATAAGAGTTGTGCGATCAATAGAGCAGTTGGCCTCGCTGCGATTTGTTTTCAGGCCTTCCAGTTAAACTGCTTATGCAAACTAGTCGAATTTTCTTACATGTGTCAGGTAACTATTATTGAGGTACAAATCTTCAGAAATCTGTTTAATTATCATCAATGAGTTATAACCTGAAAACCAACCATACTTGTGTGTACCAAGTGTGACTGTTTCAAGATCCCTTTATAGAGCAGTCATATACATGCAATTAACATGAAGCAAAAGTTAATTTCAAAATAGTACAAATGCCTCTTAAAATATGTTTACAAATAGGAAAATAGTACCAGATAGACAAAAGTATAGGTAAAAAAGAAATGACATCTTTAATATAATTGCAGTCATTTATGGGCTGCCATCTTTGATATCACATCTTTTTCGTGCTAACCTATTTTTGGAAGGCTGCACCCTTTTTCATAGCTTGGCTGTTTAGATTACATATTATCTGCTATATATTTCTACAGGATAGTGAATAATTTTTTCCAGAAGTGTTAATTTAAAAACAAAAGTTTTGAAGATACAAAATAGAGCGTCTTACAGCCATGACAGCTGGTGTGCTATGGCCTCTGTATATAAACGGAAGTGAGGAAGAAAGAAAAATTGGTTTGCACACATAAATAACTTCTTGGACCTTTTTTGCAGTGGGGCTGCCCAAAAAAACAGGAAGCTTAAGCCTTGATGAAATTGAATGGGTATGAATTGTCAACTTTTAATTTGTTAAATTTTAATTTGTTAAACTTCAATGAGCATCTCCACTGAATGTTGTTGTGATTTTCATCAACTTTTATTCATCACAAATTATTTTTCCAGTTGTATGGACAGTATGGTAGGGCAAGCCATGCAACAAATTCAGCAAAATAGCTCTAGTTATTCCCAACTACTCCAATGTAGTTACTCTGTTTTTTTATTTTATTTTAAAAAAAGTTTAAGAGAGCTTTTCACACAGTTTGCAAAATTTAATATAAAATGCAAATATAGAACTAGGTCATCTTGCCAATATAAATAGAATAATATTATATAGGTGAATGAATACACCAAGTTTGGTAATAATCTTTTGAATTGTCACAGAGTTGTGGGCAAAGATTTACATAAAATCATCATCATAGCTACTGAGTAAACTGCTTACTAGTCTAATTTGAAAATTGGTCTATGCACACTCCCTGTATGCATTTAGAAGTGTTTGTTGGTAGTTTTAAATTGAGTAACAGTTACAGTGTTACAAGGTAAAACAAACTAGCATAAAATTATTGGGTCACTGTATTTCCTCATATATTTTGTTTCTTTCCTAGCATGTTTGGCCTGGCCTGTATATGAATAAGAAGGCTTTATTTGAAATTGGGCATTTATTTTGGATAGGTCTGAGTATAATGTCTGGTATTTAATTTAATTCAAGTCATGGTAGAACACCATTATTGTAAGGATAAGCATAGACAACCTTTAAAGGCTTAAAATGAAGTAAAACAGTTGTATGATGCATATCTGCATGCATGTGGACTCGCACAGACTACTCATGTGATCACTTGACTTTCATTCCTGGAAATACAGTACTCTAATAGAACAGTCACCCAGAAGCAAAATGTGTGCGACAAAATTAATATTTAAAAAGTTAGTCAGGATTCAATTGTAGACCTTCATACCTGAACACTTTTAATTACCACTGAGCTGCTGTTGCAAGTTTTTAATACCTACCTTATTTCAACTCTTATGAATGAAAGATCTACTAAATTTATAATAACTCAATTTATGATTTAATAGTTCTAGAACGTCCCATGCGTTGTACTAGAAGTTAAAAAGTGCACACTGTATTAGCAGAGTAGCCAATAGAGAAAATTTCTAATAAAGTAATACAATACACTACAATGGCGATTGAGCCAAAGAAGCCAGCATGTAAAATAAAAAAAGAAGTGATATTCATGCAAAATCAGTCAAGCTGTGATAAGGAAGGTTAACAATATCACTTCTTTTACATTTGATATGAATAATATAGCTATTTCTTGCAGAGAAAGAGAAAGAAAGGATCATATTTTATTCCAGAATTTACATGTGAGCCAGTTACCTTTACTCCTGAACCAAAAGATGATATAGTTGTTGATCAAGAACTATTTAAAGGATTTTCATATACCAATTCTGAATTTTATCAGGTAATTAATTACAATAGACAAATATGTAATGATAATTTTTTATCAGCAGGAGTCAAGAAATCAAATGGGCAATAGTGCCTTGATACCTGCAGTGGTAAAACAACGAGTGGTAAAACAAGGGTAAGTTATCTCCCTAAAGTTAATCAAGATTTAGGTTGTGGGATTAATGTAAAGAATTTGAAAAGCAAGTAATAAGACACACGGTAGGGTGTTATGCAGTTGAGAAAGCCAGCACGCCACACCGTGGGTATATTTACAGGAAGAAAGAGAGCAGCATTTTCATGTATGCATAACTCCATGGTCCCTTCTCCATAGCACACCATTTTTGCATTATAGCTGTCTGCCAGGTATAGGCTGTACAGAAAATTTGATTAAATTCACACCAGCCTTTTGCGAGATGTGGATGTTCAAATTTCACCTTTTTTTACTGCGTTATGCCAAAAGGCACCCGTTGGGCAGAAGCAATGTCGAACAAAAAAATTAGGCCCACAGCCTAGTCAGTCAGTCAGTCAGTCAGTCAGTCAGTCAGTCAGTCAGTCAGTCAGTCAGTCAGTCAGTCAGTCAGTCAGTCAGTCAGTCAGTCAGTCAGTCAGTCAGTCATTCAGCAGAAAATTAAAAAAAAATTGTAGCAACGTATTGGAAGCATTTTAGATTGCACTGAAGGCACTTTTGGGCTTGCTTATAACTAAACAATACTGCCAAGGTGCCGGGATGGTATTGTGAGGATGGTTTTGGGGTGGCCAGAGAAGCCCATGCAAATCCCTAATATATAGTTATGATACTATAAATGAATATTCTAGTTTAAATGGTAAATATTTATAATCCTTGCTACCCTACAAGTTGAAAAACATTGGGCTAAGGTGAGAACTAGTACTATATGTAGCTTGTTCACCAAGTTTTCCAGACATTTTTGAATATGGACCACACCCGCATTACTGATAAATCGTATGTGTGTCCTATTAGAAGACCTCAAAAAAATGCACTCTATTTGAGTGTTACAATGATATTAACAAGTGTTGAATAAAACGTGCAATACAACACATTTACAATTCTGGGAATCATGTGTCTGTATATACTGTAGATAAGACGAAATTTGAGTAAAACAACCTCAATATAAGCCATAGACTGGTTTTGGGGGGTCTTATAAGGTACAAAAGAAGTGATATCTAAAGTATACCAACACTACCAAGCTGTGAAAAGGGTGCAGCTCTCTAAAAAGGCCATATCAAAAATAGCCTTATGAAATTGCGAACATTAGTAAATTTACCAATTGTCCGTATATTTTCTCGTAAACCTTGACCGAGCACCTGGAGTTGTACGAATACACCATGACAGAGCATCTTCGCCGTTCTGCTTCTCACCCAAATTATGCTGAGCTTGCCGATGTTAGGGTCCCAAAGAGAAGAAGAATAGCTAACAATGGCATACACGCCGTTCGTGATGTTATGGATGACCCTCTCCAGCATAGACTAGAAATTATAGAAGAAGATGCTGAAAACTCGGACAGGGTAAAGGTTAGATACATTGGTTACAGCAGTAAATACGATGAATGGAGAACAAGGAATGAGATAGTTGAATTGAGTGAGAATGACACAGATGATGATGATGAACAGCCTTCCATGGCTAGTAGTAGCCGAGGTAGTAGCACGACCATGACACCGGCACCTCCCTATTCTTTAGTATTGTTAGTTGCTCAGACAATTAAAGATTTGTTAATCCCAAGCAGAAGAGGAAGCCCTACGTGCAGTTTTGTTATGCCATTCGACAAGGTTGTGTTTGACTCATTGGCCATTAGAGGTGTCCTGGCCCAGAGATGCAGAGTGCACAGGCATATACAATTCCATGCCTTAGCAGGTTTGACGATTTGTTTGGGGTACATTCGGGGGTTAAATGTAGCAGGGGACTTTTGCTACGTAATACCAGGCTCAGTAGAATTCTACTTGAGGCAACGGAAAGGTAGAGCTAATTACCAAGTACAGTACACTGTTAAAGAATATTTATGGCCAATGTTACCAGCTAGCTTTTTCATTTATTAGAGGTGACAGAACTTCATCTCAGTGGGATGAAATCTTGCAACAATGCAATGCATGACTTGAGTGTGTATATTTGTATCAACGCTTGAGCACATACATGTCATGTTACAACTTATTATAATTTTAGGTATAGCTTGAGTATGTATGTTTGTATCACTGCTTGAACGCATACAAGTCATGTTACAACTCATTATTTAGGTATAGGGTGAACATGGTCACTATCTAAATTATGTACATCAAGGAGGTCATACTGGTTACAATGATCACGGCTCATTGTCACCTGTTTCCACAACTCATTTTTTGTTCAAAGTAAATTATTCTTTAGCCTTACAGCACCTTGCATTGTGGCCTACCTGTTTACAAGTTTTACACATGTGTTGTAGCTTTTGGCAAGCATAACCACTATCCTCCAATTTCTCTAGCCTATTGAGTTTCAGCAGGATTTGTTGTAGGCTGTCTTTGTCGTGATGATTTGTGCTTCGGAAATAATATTTGGTAATTTCATCATTCAGTTTTTCTAACCCTTGTTAGGAAAAAGGAGCAATTGTCTTGTATTTCTCAAGAAACTCTAAAATATGGGAAGAAAGTAGGTGTATATATGGGGTAACATTCTTAGATTGGTAAACACTGATAAACAGCCTGTGCCATTTTGCTGCATCTTTTTGAAATTCTGTGTGATTTACTGGTGTGGTAGATGTAAGTGATTTATATAGTTGTAAAAAGTCAGCCCAAAGCTTCTGAACATCTGCACTATTTGGAATGGTTGGAAGAAGGACTGAAATAGTAATTTTTGCAAAATGTCTCAATTTTTCAGGTCCTGTAAGATCTCTCCATTTAGGCTGTTTAGAAGCTTTATCCTGATAGAAATGAAAACATATTTTACATTCTTTCAAGACGTTTTCGTAAACTGTCAAAAGTGGTACAGAATTGGATCTAGTTTCCTTTGATCTAGATTCCCTTTTGTTGAAATCGTCTTGTCTTTGTAATTCAACTAGGAGCAAATTAATTAGAACATCACATATTCTAAGAAATAGATGTAGTATATCTGGTATGACGTGGTCAATAGCAATTGAAGAAAAAAGTGGTGGTCGTATACAACCAAAAGTTTCAACGTTCCTTTTCTTCGCCAACTTTGACAGATTCTGAATTTCCTCGATTGTCTTTGCATCCTTGCTTACATCACTTATTGACCATTGCTTATTTAAGTCATACCTGTCAGTACTCGGGCATTTGCACCATATACACGAGTAGCATGCATTTGCTGCTTTAATTCCTAGGCATATGGCTAGGAATTTCCAGTCACCTCCTAAACAATGTTCTATTTCAAATGTGGTATCATTTATTTTGATAGCATTAGTTTTTTGAACTTCTACTGATAATTCTGACACAGCAACTTCCAAGTGCTTATAATCTTCTGTGGTATTTATGAGAGCTAAAACGTGATTTCCTCTGGTAGAATTTGGGAATTCTTCACCCTTTACATTCACTATAGTGAAAGCAATCACTAGTATATGCATGCTATGAGATACATACGTACCGTCACCGGTTATTTTAACTTGAATTTTTCTGATGCCTTGCAAATTAACATCACATGAAAGTAAATGCTGAAGTCTCTCGGTTAGCTTCTTTTCAAGGGACTGCTGAACACCTATAGCATTTCCAGGTACGGCCTCAATGACATACTTTGAATTCATCTGTTTAGCTTCCTTCTGTAGACTGTACGCACTAGGTTAGTGCAAATTAGTCATTGAAATTTCATGGTATGCTTCATTTGATATGTTGTATTTTTCTTTGATATACAAATTTTTCCTCACCAAAGAATCTTTGCCATCTTTTGGAGCTGGTTTGAAATCTATTACTGGTTTAGGACCTGTATTATCAACAAACACAGTTTGTCCTGTATCACCATTACACAATTCAATATGTTTGCATGTAAATTCACTATCAGCTAATACTCCGTCAATGCTCTTAGATATAATTTTGATTTTTTTTTGCTTGTGTTGAATGGAATATTCTGGCCAAGACTTCACCCGTTTCCTTTTTATTGATGCTCCTGATCTGTAAGCTAACAGTTGTTTGTTAGATGCATCTACATCAGAACACTTATTTGTCATATCCTTTAGTTTCTTACTGACATCTTTCAACTCTTCCTTTAATTCATCACATTTTGACTTTACTGTTAAAACTATTGCTGAATCTTTTTTGCAGCTAGGAACAATTTCATTTTCATTTAAGGTTAGTAGCCAATTTATATCTTTCCACTTATCAAGAATTTCAGATCTTTTTCTGCCACCACACGAGCTAAGGTGCTTTCCCATCCTTGATAGCTTAGACATGAAAACTGATCGCAAACGATTTGTCACTATGACATTGGGGCGTAATTTAACAAACACTTTGGTGATTACTTTCTCAACAGCTAATTCCTTCGGGGTTAACAACGTATTCTCTACAGTAGCTTCACTATCACCTGACAAGTCAAACAATGGATATCCAACCTTATTTAAAGCAGCATACATACCAGTACCTACACAGAGTGTAACTAGTATGAATAAGTTGTTGTATTATGATACATTGTATAGCTATACCAATTTCAGCATCAAGACCCCAGCATTACAGTTAGTGTGAATTGAATGGCAGTATACTTTCCAAAATTAGGTGAGACACACTATGACCGAGTGTTCAAGCACTACTTTTTATCAGAGACTGGACTAGGTTGGCGGCTTAACACTGCACATGGCCAGCCCACTGGCTTAGCCAGGCATCATAACAAGCCAAACATTATAGATACTCACTTATTGATCTCAAACAAGCGAATTTCAACCATAGAGGCTCCCAATGATACCACTAATAGCCAGAACAGACACAAAACTGTGAAAAGGCGGTATTCCAATGTAGACATTTGGCTTTTTCCTAACAATAATAAGATAATAGTGGCTACATACGGTACAATTCCAGCCGTTTATTCTAATTAAACAGGGTAAAACTGAGGGTAAAACCCATAGTCTTGGTAACTCTAAATCCCACAATACATTACGCATTGAGAAGAATGGTGGACCGGCGGAAGAAATCGCAAAAAGGCGGATACAACCACTGCTGCTACAGTCATGAAAATAAAGTAGAGTATTCCTTAAAGGTATATGAATAAGTAACAGGCCGATTTTTCTGTAGTCACCACTTCGTGATGTTGGTGGTATCGAAAAAATCGCCTAAATCAGCTCAATTTACACCATTTTACGCACTTATGCATTTTAGGGGCGTATCCTTTTTAATGGTAATGTACTGCTAATATTCAAACATTTTCGACATGCCAAGGTGAAAAAGTTAGGAAATTTAAGGTGGGGGCCAAGAAATGGCTGCAATGATGCCAATACCAATTGTTTTTCACTTCTTTTCATAATTGCAAGCCCCAAAGCCAGCCTATATTTAAGGCTTTCTTTTTTTTTTCTTTGCGACAGGAATCATCAAAGACTGCTACTTGTGTGAATCTGTGTATTAATAAAATGATTATCATAACTATTGAAAGTGACTTGTTGCACAACTGAACCCTGTACTGGTGATATGCTGAACTATCTACAACGAGATCTGCAGGTAATTTTACAAGGCTGAATGCTCTACAGGGTGACTTGTTTGTAGCTGAATTGACTCTCTACATGACGACTGGATTGAAAAAGAAGATTTAGAGTAAAAAAAAATCAAGAAGAAAAATATGAAGAAAATAAGACAAACTTTGAAAATGCATATATCAGTGATGGCTGGGCAGATTCAACTCACGTTTGTACTGGAAGATGCCCTAAGTTTCCATATAATTATTGTTCAGGCACTATCAAGCTACAGATACATGCACACATCATTTTATTGGTTTCATAAAATAAGTCTGTCGCGTGCCCTCACCGGCTGTACTTGACCATACAACATACTACTGTGTGTCTTGATATAGCCTATTTGTAGTACTCTAATAGAGCACACATTTTTTCTGACTAATACAATACACATGGAATGTTCTAGAATCCCATTGATAGATTTATGAGATTATGACTCCTCGTATTCACAGACTTTAAGCCTTCTCTCAGTTCCCTAGTGGGATAACATTCACAAAATAAAAGTTTACTAAACTAGAACTTTCATTTATAAGTTAGAAATTAAGTGAGGTGAACAGCTGACAGCAGTGGTGGAGTGGTAAAGGGTTTGAACATATAGGTTGTGGGGGTCCCTGGTCCCAGGGTTCAAAAAAAATTTCCAACATTTTCTGTGCAGTAGAGGATCTTGATCGCACTTGTTTTCACATGTTTGGTTTTTGCTTTATATCTCCTTGGCTAATTTTCTCAGTGCTTTCAAACCACCAAAGGTTCGAACTATGATAGTTACTTCATGACAGTTTATGTACAGACTTATTTTCAAGTTATTCCATCAAATGGATTACTGTGACAACAAATTGCTTTTGCAAATAGCACATAACTCCCTTGTTATTAATTTGAAAATTGGACTGTGAATGTGCTACATTATGCTCTTAGTACCCTCCAAATTTGAAACCAATTAACTAAAAAGTATTTGCAAGTTATTGTGATTTTTTTAAAGTGTGCAAAAAGAAAAAGAAGACATGATTAAATATGAAGAAAATCAGACGAACTTTGAAGGTAGTGATGGCTGGGCAGATTTGACTTAAATTTGAAATAGGAGGTGCCCTACCCTAAGTTTCCACAGCAAAAGAATTTCCATTCAGGAGCTACGGGTGCATGAAGAATGACATTTCTCTTAGTTCCTGTAAAATACACACCTGTCTGTTGCATGCCCTCATTAGCTGTACTTAACCACACGACACACTATCATGTGTCCTGATTAAAACAATGAAACAAGGAGGTCATCTACACCTGCAGCTATACTAGTGTGACATTTAATTCCCACTTCAGTCATATCAGGTGTAAACATGGACTTGCCTTTCTCCTCCTTTGTGTCCCATTTATTTTTCGCTGACAGCACAATTGTTGGTTTGTGGTAGCGTGTGATGGCTTTCCTATGATTGTTAAAGGATTCATCCATATTTTCTGTAGTGACTGGACTGAACACTTCTTGTACTGCTCTTCATTTGTAATGCTACGTAACTGGCTGAATATAGCTGAAAACGAAGCATAATGGCCACTTAATTGATAGTTATGGGCGTGTGTTCAGAGAAAAACACATGCCCCCAACATTAAGTCTAGTGCCGTTGTTATCCAGTATGTAATGGTTCACCAGTCATAAATAATGTTACAAAAATAAACAAATATTAGGAATTTGGATCATAGAAATAGAAAGTAGTAATAAAAGGGTTGCCTGCAGATATACGTATATGTTAAAGCATTGCCGCAAGTGCTATATGAAAATAAAGTACAAGGCACGCGGCCGAGATGCTATTAAAGCATGAGACGAACGAGGTGAAGCCGAGTGCTTTATTAACATCGAGGCCAAGCGCTGAGTGCTTTATTTTTCATATAGCACGGGCCAGGCAATGCTTTAAATGATTTATGGAACTTTCTAGTCATGTAGCTTCACCATAGCTACACTAAGATTCGTAATTAGCACGCGTTGCATGAACTATTAGCAGCCTGAATGCACACGAACTAGTTTAACAAAGTAACTCATGTGTAGTTCACCATATTTTGGCATAGTAGACATTCATCAGGTATTTTGGCAGGTTATAGTCAAAACCCACAATCGATTCTATAGTGACACATGTTGAAGTATTTTCATGATATCTCCAGGACTTGTCCGTTTACATTGACAAACGTAACAGCAATGTTACCTTCTCCCACCCATCATTGAAGCATTTAGGCATGACTATAAAAGCAATCCAGTGGTGGAACTCGTATTGGCTGGGGTGATTGATCATTCAGCACGGCGAGGCTACCAGCCTTCAACAGCTTGGGTGATTAGTCGTACTGGCGTGAGCGCCGCAGGCTATTAGCCTGCAGCCTGCTAAGGCATGTGGGAAACTGTGCTTTATTTCCCACAAAGAGTGCTTTATTGCACAGCAAATAGTGCTTTATTGTATGAATAAAGCACTCTTTGTGGTGCAATAAAGCACTCCTTGTGGGCAATAAAGCACTGTTTGCTGGAGAAAGGTTACGGTATAGTCACGGGCAATCATTCAAAATTTTGAATGCCTATCGATTCTTTTTGAGAAGACCATAAAACCGGTCTAGCCGCGTGAAAAGTTTCAAATGAAGGTGAAGCCCTTCATATTTAATATTTTTATGTAGCTACAGTGTAGTTTGAGGCAGGTGGAACACTACAATTGTTGTAGTAACACAAGTAAGCCAGCCCATACATCGCTCAGTTCCAGCTGTCACTACCATGTTTTTCCGCCGCCAAATACAGCAAAAGCTGTAGGCATTTCTAGGGCATAGTGATACTGTATATTAAATTTGTTAGGTCCTGTGGAAGCGTTTTTGGCGTGTTTCTCCCCAGTGACTCGGATACAAGCCTTCAAAGAGCTTGTTTCACCTGAAAAAACTATTAAAAGTTCAATAAAACGTCTATACTACCAGTAACTTAAAAAATCGCTTCCACAGGACCTAGATATTTTAGTTGTTTAGCCACTTGTGTTGAAATTATAAGGATTCAGTAATCTGTTAGTCTGGTTTTTGGCGGCGCGTTTTTATAAAACATCGCTCTATTGTAGACCACACACCCAAGAACAGTCGTTGTTCTGTAGTAAAAACAAACAAGCACAATTAGTTGTATTGCTAACACAACACAGTTGTTGAAATTATTTATCCCTGCTTGGTTTAAAGCAGGTTTGGTAATTTGTTCCGCCCACGCATTTTAAACTATTCCGTAACCTTAGCTTAAGTGTACTTTATGAAATTTAAAGTACACTTTTTCCTTTGATCTCGCCCACACAAAGTTCTATAATAGTGGATATTTAATCCCTATATATTATTATGTCCACTAGTATATCTGCAGGTGTAGGCAACCTTCCTTGTTTCCCTACTTTTTTATATGATCCCTAATCAAACTTAAAATCCTAATTTTTTATGGTGTAGCTATACCACATACATCACCATAATTATGGTGGTAGTCTACGAAGCTCACATGTTATATAGGGGTTGTTACTAGGGTACTATCCATCAAGTGTGTGGTGGCTGGGAGTGTTGCAGTAGGAAAGACTGCAATGATGTTGACTTACATCACTAATGAGTTTCCACAAGAATATGTACCAACAGTGAGTATTATGTCTTATTCAGTACCAGGGGTAATAAACCTGTCACAGGTATTTGATAACTACACTACTAGTGTTACATTAGCTGAATCTCCAGTGATTTTGGGATTGTGGGACACTGCTGGTATGACAATATTGTGGACATGATAAGTTGATACACAATTACTTGATGATCACATAGGATGTGATGATTATGATCGTTTAAGACCACTATCATACCCTGCCACTGATGTGTTGTTAGTATGCTTCTCAGTTGTTGATCCATCTTCCTTCTATTGTGTTAAAAAGAAGGTAGATAGCTATACCAAATATGGCTACAATACTTAGTATCTTACACTACCACAGTGGGTGCCAGAAATTACCTATCACTGTGCTGGGATACCATTTCTGTTGGTGGGTACAAAGGTTAGTAAGTATTATGTCAACTTTAAATAGTTATGTATTTTACATTCAGATTGACTTAAGAGATGACCCCAACACTGTTAAGAAGCTCTCTGAGAATAATCAAAAGCCAATAACGGTTGAGGAAGCTGAGAAACTAGCTAAAAAGATTGGCGCTGTGAATTATGTTGAGTGTTCAGCTCTTACTCAAGAATGCTTAAAGAATGTGTTTTATGAAGCAATTATGGCAGCAATTAAGGTGATGATAGTCACTACACTAAAACCTCTCTAATCTGACACCTCTGTAATCCAGAATACCTCTATAATCTGACATTCTTTTGTACCAGAAAGACCTTTTCTGTGTAATACTACCTCAATAATCCAACATCCTTGCTAATCCGACACAATTTTCTTATCCCAATGAGCATCGGATTATAGAGGTTTCACTGTATATGGTTTGCACTGGTAATATCTCATATTAATAATGCTGTTGTGTGTTTGGCTTTGCATGCTTTTAGAGCAAGAGGATAGCTTGTAGGTACAGGTATATGAATAAACCATCAATTAGTAACTCCATTATATAACAGTGCTATGTGCATTAAAGTCATACCACTGCACAGACTGGGTTATGTCAGCTACTACATTCCTGATGACCTGCTGACCCAGTAACAATATAGATGACACCAATGATGCAAAATGTGACCCATCAGTCATGTACCATAAATGGGGAAAGTTACACTGGTCGAAAGTTTTGTGGTTAAGGCTTACTGAGACTAATCACGGTGAATGTTTCGCAGTGAAACTTAAACTTAGCTATATAGTACACCGTAAAATTATCGTAAAATTATTAATTTTGCGGTTTGCTTTGAAACCACAAATAATGCTAACTTTCACCCAGCAAAACTTTTCCCATTTACGGTGTAATGAATATGAATATATATACATCAGTTGGACTTGAAGGTGTAGTTTCTCTATTACAGCATCTTGATCATTTGTATTACTAAATTCTCTAACTCAGTTTCCATGACAATTGCCTTCATCATTAGTGAATATCACTGAAATTTCTTACTGATAATCACTAAAATGACGTTCACTATTTGCCACAGTGTTCACTATAGTTATTTTTACTATGTTAGATACCTTAGTACTGTAGCTATGTCACTGGCAATGAAAATTCTAGAATAGAAGGGCACACTTGGATTATAGGGGATTCCACGAATTTACTAGAAACTGCATACTAATCTGCATACGCTAAAAAATTCACGGTTGAGGAGACTGGGCATCCAAAAATTTCCACGAATATTTTAGAAACCATCTTTACAGAAGGTTTTTAGAATAATTGAAAGTTCTGGGATAGTTAGTTGTGAAATGAAAGACTACTTGTCGAAATATATTGAAGGAAAGTTAATAAGAAGGTATGCTAAAATATCCTTAATTTGCGAGAAACCTTAGTTCGAAAGCTGTGATTTATTCTGCAAGTCGTAGTTTCACAGCTACAATCTGGAAATCCCTTCCACAATATCCCTATGAACCTGTCAACAGTATATGTGTGTTTCGACCCATTAGCATTGTTCATTTTCAAGATGCTATGAACAACTCCCCTTACTTCAGGACCAATCTCGGTTAAAGTATGGGCGTAGCTTTAACATCTCGAAAGTGAGCAATGCTAATGGGCCAAAACACACATATATTGTTGAGAGGTTCATAGGGGTACTGTGAAAGGAATTTCCAGATTGTAGCTGTGAAACTATGACTTGCAGAACAAATCACAGCTTTCAAACTAAGGTTTCTCGCAAATTAAGGCTATTTTAGTGTACCTTCTTATCAACTTTCCTTCAATATTTTTTCAACAAGTTCTCTTTAATTCCACTACTAACCACCCCAGAACTTTCAATTATTCTTAAAACCTTCTGTAAAGACGGTTTCTAAAACATTAGCGGAAATTTTGGATGCCCAGTCTCCTCAACCATGAAACAGTCATTTTAGCATATGCGGATTAGTATGCGGTTTCTAGTAAATTCGTGGAATCCCCTATTGGTTGTACTATAAAGTGGACAGCATTGTTTCCTCAAAATTAATGCTAAAAGTCATGAGAATGTAAAAGCAATAACACCATGTAATTTATGTAAATTGTGATTTCTCTCCAAAATTATTTTCCATCAGGAAAGCCAGTGCTCTTAGAGGACCATTAGCTTGTAGAATCGTGTGTGTATATGTGTGCAAATCACATGCAGTAGTAAAGGTGAACAGGGAGCACAATATAAGCACATTCATACTTGTGTTTTGAGCAACCAGCTAGTGAGGAATACTGCATACTGGTAGAAGTTTGTGCCTGAATAACAGATATGTTGCACAGAAAATCCAAGAATTTGTTTACTAAATTTCAACCAGCTATATTGCAAAAAGTCAACCTTTTTTCTTTGGTGATAGTGATCTCAAATGCTAACTCTTAATTTTTGATTAGGTATACATATTTAACTGGTGAACAGTAACTCTTGGTATTTCTATACATATTTAACTGATTGTTTCTTTTTCAGGATGAGCCACAAGATCACATCAGTGATGGTATTGCACAACTACCTGCTGGACTAAACCAAGCAACTCCTGAATGCTCAGAAAGTAGTGATTTAGATGAAACTGGAATTGAGTCTAGAATAACTCTTTCTAAGCCAAATAATGACAAGTCATCACCTCATGTGAGCTCATCTACCCATTATGGTATAACAAAGTCCATCCCAGTGTTACCTGCTCAATCCACTATCTCTCCGGAAGAGATTGACAAACAGTATGGAATTGATCAAGGCAAATTCTGTGACATTCTACAAAAGATATGTGTGTTGTTAAACTCGACAATCACCAAGGTGATGATTATCTTATCTGTATATCACTTATTATATTGCTCCTAGTATTATGTACATGTTATACAGAATTTAGTAACCCAAAGGGCCTGTGTTGTGGTGCCCAAGTAAAGCGAGGGTGCTACTACAGGGCTTGGGGGTTTCTGAATTATGTGGAACCCTGTGTTTCGATGTCTAACTAATTTAGACCACAGCTCATTGTTGTACCTTTACAGTTGCTTGTGATGTGAGAAATGTAGCATTGAGTAGCATTAACAAGCCTGTCACACCTCAGTATGGCACTTGGTATTCAGTTAAATGCCCATGTGTTGCCAATGTTACAAACATGTAATTGCCATGTTTTCGTATTGCCTCAGAGATAGAGATCTATTGAGACATAAACAAGGGGTCTACAGGATTTAGATACCTGTAAGTAGCCAATGAAATTCAAGTATTTCATCTTGCTGTGGAAAATATGTGCTTTCTTGTGATAAAATATCCATCCTCACAAGATCTTTACAGCCACTTGAGAGTATTGGTTAAGTAAGTTCAAGCCTTACAGTAAGTGCAACCTGAAATGCTTCCAAAAGTATTACCCAATAGAATTTTCTACTGACTGCCTAACTGCCTGTCTGCAAGGCTGATGCCTCAGACCGATAATGGCTAGCACTACAGACTTGTATTGTTGGATGTTGCTTCAGCTTGACAGGGACCATACAGTACTGTAATAGAAAAGGGTCAATTAATATGAACTCTTAGTAGTATGTACAATGCACACTTCATTTGTCCTTCATTAAGAGCCATTTCTTTTTGCTTGTGCATGAATGTGCCAATTCACAATTATCACTTCAATGGCCTGTGTGTTGCGTATCACATAAGGATAGAGCACACTATGCCTCTAACAGTCACATTAATTAGTTTTATTCTGTGTGTAGGGTTGTATAACATATAGAACAGAGCTGAAACCTAAGCAAAATGACTGCTTTTTTATTAGAATAGGGGTAAGCATTTTGCCATACAATGAAAACCTCATACATCTGGGATTGTTCTTTCCTTTGATGTGATAGAAGTTCACTAATGAATTATGCTATATGAAAAAGTCAACAAACAATTGTTAGGAAAAGCTAGAAGTTGTACAAGCTACACAATCGTTACTATAAAAATGCAATGGGATCATTACCTGAAGTACAAGTTTAATCCCTACTTAGCTAAATTTTTTTCATCATTAGCTGCACCAAAAAGTTAATTATTGTTGTTTTACAATTATAACAATTCACTAATTGTTGGCACCACCGATATATTCAAAACAATACCTTACTTTTCTGGCTTGGTGAGCCCATCACCCCAGCTGGTGATATGAACTCCTTGTGATTGAATATTCACTGTGTTGATAGTTATTAAATACACTAGTTTGTTTATACAGCTTTAGTACAATATACAAGTGACTGATCTATTAGAGTATTGTGCTTGACTGTTGTGATAGGTTGATTGCTTTAGAGTGTCTCGATCTTGAGTGTGCCTCTTGTAGAGATCCTACATGATAAACCAAGGGGTGTGGTTGCTGTGTTTTGTTTGCAGCAAATTGATTGTTAAAAGTGCAGCTAGAGAAGTGGTCACCCTGCTCTGTTTTCTGTAGCAAACAGATTGTTATTAGTGCAGCTATCTACTACTTCTTACAGTAGCATGAGCACTTCAATAGTGGCCAGTAGCTACATATGTGCCTCTAAGGAAAGTGAATTAATGCATTGATATGATTTCCTCGTAACTATGAAGATGATACCAACTAGCGAGATTGGAGATGAGAAGCAAAAGAAAAGCACAGAGGACAAACACTCATGGAACCAAAACGGCACATGCCATTGGTATGGTAGCCTGTAGTTTGACTTTTGTCAGGCAAGCTGGTAGGCTGGCAAACCATAATTGTTTTGGGTGATTTTTTTTTACAGAAATCAATAATAGTGCTTCTAGGCACCTTCATTTTGGTAGCAATGCTACCGTACTATGATGATAAGGTGACCTTTTATAGTAATGCTGAGGTACCATCTCTTAATGATATTGGAAATGCTTTGTAAAGATCAACACAGTATGGTACAAATCGTCATGGTAATCACTGATTAATAACAATAGTTATTAGTTACATTACAGACAGAAGTGTTTGCAGTGAATAGATTTACTGACCCTGACAGCATTACGGATACAAATTTTAGAAAGGAATACAGTAATGATGAAATGTATATGAAACCTGTTAAATACGAACATTATTAGTATTGGCCATTGTGTAAATACTGATAATCAAATATATCACATCTCTTATGGATATTTCACATAGTAGGATACTCCTCTCTTTATTTACAGGTTTCTGTAAGAAAAGAATTTAAAGATCGTAAAGGTGTTCTACCATGCAGTACAAATGGGGGAACCTCACTGAGTGATTTTAATCTCATCTCTGTGTTGGGTAAAGGAAATCATGGAAAGGCAAGCACTAAAAATAACTTTATTTTATTATTGTTTTCATGGGCAATTAAATTAACACACTGTATTTAAATGGGCAGAGAACTGTATTAACATAATACATAACGGATAAATTTTAAGTATTGAAATTTGTTAGCATTAACATCATTGCAGCCATTTGTAATTGGCCGCCACCTTTGATTGAGTATTAAAATTTATTATCCAGGCTTTTTAAGGTCTCGCTTTTGTGCAGATATCACTTCTTTTTGTAATTGCAAGTTCCAATGCCAGCCAATGGTTGGCCTTGATACTTCCTTTAACTTTTTTCCCAAGAATTATCTACTGTATCAGTTATGACTGGAGCTGAAATAAGATGAATTTTGAAGTGCATGATAGCTGGGCAGATAAACTCAAATTAGGAATGGGAGATTCTAGGGCTGAGGTACCTATACTCATAATTCTTTGCATTATTCTATTCAGAATTTCCTGGAAAAAGCTTGCATTATGCTCCAAAACTTATGCATTATTCTCAAAATTATTCCAATAAATTGAAATAAAATGTAGAATTGACTGTTTATTTAAATTTCTATGGTAAATTATTGCACACAAACAAGATATTTGATTGTTCTATAGAGCAGTATGCAAAAAGTAGGGTTGATTGCTTTATTAGAGTAAAATAATGTAGGTGAATGTTCTATTAGAGTATCTCGATCTGGTGACTGTTCTATTAGAGTATATCGATCAATCGTTTATTCATGAAATCTTTAATAATTCTTTCAAAATGCTAGCATAATGCTAAAATAATGATTTCTGGCATTATGCTGAAAATTATTCCGGCATAATTACCACACCCCTAGGAGATTCCCTACCTTGAGGAAGCTTCCACAGAAATGGTTAATTATACCGTTCAAGCACTATATAGAGCTATGGATACATGAAAATGGCATTCTCTGGTTCTGTAAAATGAGTATGTCGCCTGCCCACACCGGCTGTACTTGGCCACACGACACACTTGATAAAGGCTATTTTCATAATTTCTAATAGAGCACACATTTTTTCTGAACACTTCCAACACAACAAATATAGAATGTTCTAGAATTTCCACTGATAGATCTATGAGTTATTATTCTAGTGTAATCTTTCATTTATAAGGAAGTCAGGTGAGCAACTGACAGCAGTGGCAGAGTGGTAAAAGTATATAGCTGTGGAAGTCCCTGGTTCAAAACCTGAAGAATTTTTTCCAAATGTATTGTTTTTTGCACACGTTTTTTATTTCTCAGTGACTGTTCTATTAGAGTGTCTTGATTGTGCTTTTTTTCACATGTTTGGTTTTGCTTTAGCTAATATTCTCAGTATTTCCAAACCACTAAAGGTTTGTACTACAATAGCAACAGTCACTTGAATTAAAGAATAAGTACTGATTACCCTAATAATTGTTAGAATGTTGTTGACTGACTATAATGTTAGCATTCTTGATTGTATGTGTGTACTGTATTATTATATGGTGTGTTGTAACTAAATAATTATTCTGTACATGCAAGATATAACTGCATGTAGATTTGAATTGTACAGTATATATATAATTTCAGGTGTTCCTAGCGGAACACAGGGTATCCAGGGAGTGGTTTGCTATTAAGGCAGAGAGGAAGACTTTACTGATTAAAAAGGATGAGGTTGAGTATGCAGTTACTGAGAAGACAGTATTAGCCATTTCTCAACAACATCCTTTTCTGACTGCTCTGCACTCTTGTTTCCAAACTGAGGTTGCTTTTTTTTGTCAATTATTTGTAGTCTTCAATTGTCATGTATAGCAACTTTTATTCTACACTATGGAATATAACAGTGGAGGTGACTTACTGTATCACATAATAGAGCATGGAAAATTTCCTGAAAATTTAATAAGGTAAGAAATAGGAGACAATCATTGTAGAGCAGTTGAGCGTTCTCCTTAATTGTAAACTGTCTGTGGGAACTAGAAATTACTCTGAAGTCTACTGACACATTTTACACATACAGGTTTTATTCTGCTGAGATAGTTTGTGCTCTGTTGTTTCTCCACAAAAGAGGTATTATTCATAGGTAAGTTAAGTTATTGTAGCTATAAAATAATTTGCTTTGATAATTTTTAAGAAACTTGAAGCTCCAATCTGTCATGCTGGGCAGTGATGGACACGTGAAATTGGCTAGCTTCCATATTTGTAAATATGGGATCATTGATGGAAAGATGACACGTACATTTTGTGGGACTCCTGACTACATGGCTCCAGAGGTATCTGTTTACATGTGACAAAATGCTAAGTAGTTATTTGTATTGGCATATACACATAATCATGTGTGTGTTGTGTATATTGTGAAACTTGTCTTCTTGTACATGTGTTTTCCTTAAGGCTTTTGCTCTTTGGTAACAATTTATGCATTGACAATTAACGTGAGCGGATTTTGGATAATCAACCATATTGTCACATTTGACAACTCAAATATTTATGACTAAAATAAGGCATTGCAAGGTACCAATCAGCCTTACTGTGATTAAAATCATTAGATAGTATCTTGAATTACAAAAATTCTGCAATACTCTACCAGGTGCGGGACAACTTCAATGATAATACAGTTAATTGTATTTATATCACTCAGGACACAAAGTAATGTATGGTTGCTACAATCACAAATGAAGACTCCACAAGTCTTTTTTTGTGGCATACATATCTACACCAAGGTGGCTGCCCATGAAACCTAGCACCTTATAGTAATGGAAATTTTCAGGTATCTGTGGTCATTGTTTTGGCAGTAGACACGGACATGAACGAGGACATTTACTTTTACATTAACTGTATACAAAAGTTATTTTCATACTTAATTTGTTTTGAATGTTAGTCTCAACTAGTTTTCCTTATACTTGCTTGTTTACTTTTTTGTAATATTATTATGACTGGTGTACCCACACATACCATGTAAAAAGAAAGGATGGCACCAGAGTTAATGTTTTCATCTGAACGTGCGTACCAACTATCAATTACTGACTTGAAAGTGAAGTGGCCATTACACTTTGCTTTCAGCTGTGTTGAGCCCTTACACAGTGGTACAAATGAAGAACAGCAGAAGAAGTGTCTATGCAATCAACTACTGGAAACATTTAGGTTTGCAATTTTGGGCTTTGTTATACCTAACCAATACTGCCAAGATGCCAGGAAAGTATGATTTCTGGGTGATATTTTTGGCCAGGAAAACTTGCATCTCCGTAATACACAGTACTACCACACTGTATGATAAGTGCCACAAAGTTGACATCTAGGTCTGGGAGTTGAGACTAGTGTACAAAACAGCAATCTGTATGAAAATTAATCATTGTATAAATGTAAAGCGTATTTTGAAAATGTCATGTCTGCCTTTTCCAACTATCCTTGTTTTTGTGTGCAGCTTTGTATCTGCAGTGATAGGAATGGGAGGGCATGCCGGCTAGGGACATTTTAAAAGTACTTTTATGTCACAAACAATTAGCTAGGCTATTACACTAATGATTTCCAATGTTATCCTTATCTCACTGTTCCCATGATTCTGGAGTCCTGTAAGTCCACAGGTGCATATTTGCTGCCCTGAGACCATGCTGACTTTGCTGGCCAGACAGCAGCAGTTAGCTAGATGCTTTCTGGGATTGTCATGAGTGCTTTTAGTGGATACTTAGAAAGTCTCCACTGGAGCTTCACTCCTTCCCTCCATTTCTTAATTCCCCTATACATAGGTAGCGCACCCAACCACTACTTCTATTCTCCACCTGCGGTATTATAGATAAAATATATGGTACTAGCATACATCTATGTATTTTGAAATGTACAAAAAATTAAAGTACATTTCCTAATTTGGTCACAAGGCATTCATTATAGTTTAACTGATCACACTTTGGTATTTCCTGCCAGCCATAACAATAGGTCTGTATGTATCATTGGTTGTGGCAGTAGACCACAGTATTTTCTTGAATTTGAATGCTCATGTTTATTATTGTAATCACAACATATTTGATGCATTTGGTCTTTATGTCTAACTTGGATGTGGAATGGTGGATATCGTTAAAACAGTAATTATCATCATATCTAAATACTTTGTCTAGACTAAGTGACACTTCTATGTGTGCTACTCAAGTTGTGTAGTACAACAGGTTTAAAAAATGGGAAGAACCAGTCACTTGTCTAATTCAGCCTTTCTTAGTTTTTTTTCCTGCCTACTTAGCCAATGGTTTATTCCTTAACATTTTTACTTTTGCGTTGTACATGTGTATACTGTGTATTATTCTTGTAGATACTATGTTACCATCCTTATGGAGCTAGTGTTGACTGGTGGGCACTTGGAATACTGATATATGAGTTGGCAGCTGGCCGTGTATGTTATGTGTCATGTTTCTGTGGTCATATTGTGTGCCAATGTGTGGTATATCAAATAGAATAGGGTCAAATTTGTAGGGAAATTCAACTTGTAAAAATATGTGTTATAACTATACACCGTAGGTGCTAATGCATTACAAACATAATAGAATGTTTACTAGTACGTTTGTGTTGTGGCACACATGATTTTGCTTACTAGGTATTAACCACTACAGTGTTCTTTTATGTATGTAGTACCATATAAGCAGAAATTTTGGCATGGATTTAAAAGTGGCAATTCTGCAAAATTAATGTTTACAAAATTACCAAATTAAATCTCACCATAATTGTTATTATATTATTTGTGTTTCTAACATTTTAACCGATTGACAAAAATGGGGGTGGCGGAAGAGGGCAAGAGGCTGTTCAAAAAATTAAAAAGGAAGGCATAGGAATGAGTTAGGCTAAGTTATGGGCCATTTAGAGATGAAGGTGTTGTATTTAGCAAGCTCATCAAGTATGGTGATATTGAAGGTTGTCAGAAGAGAAGTGTGGGGCTTCATCAGCTATGACGCAACTAATAGTGACGATCTGCACTAATTTTTGCTATAGATGAATTGTTGTAGTCTCCACAGAACCTTAACTGCAGTATACCCTGTGGTTGATAATCAAAAGTATTCTAGGATTGTCTATAGTATCGCAGGTTAAGGTCCTTATTCATTCGAAGGAAGACTATATGTACATGCAGCAGAGATCTTTCATGGACAATGCCTCAGAATGTGCCCAATCACTTTGTTTCCTTTTTCAAATGGCTACTACACTTACCCTCTATAGACTAAATTTCCATCCTCTATTTCACATGAAAATCTCTCCAGTATGTAGGCAATGAAGTACAAGTGTCTATACATCATGTAGACAAAAAAACCATGTAGTTGTATACAGTGTTGGGAATAACGCATTACAAAAGTAACGCATTACATAATAGTTATCACATTTTGTGATTTCAAGTAATATAACGTGCTACCTAGTAATGTAACTTACGTTACTTTCAAGGAACCCATTGTCCGTTATATTAGTAACGTGTTATTACATAACGCGTTACTATTACAGTTCGTTAGCGACGTGTAACGATATTCATAACACATCACCAGGTCCATTACTAATCAATTAGTGTTACTCAACAGCTTAGTAGCTGCAATAATCTACTGTTCCGATCCCCTATAATAAAATTATCCATATTAGTCCACACCTCAGACAACTGGTCATGTGATTTGCCAGCAATGTTTAGGTATGGCTGAAGTGGTAAAGATAATGAGCATCTCTACACAGGTGCAAGAATCCAGCAGCTATATTTACAGGAGTGTTTACTATATGCTAGATCAGTACCTAACATGCAAGCCGGGTGTAGAAAGGTGTATGGTCAGAGCAAAAGTAACTTAATATATTACTTTTCATTTGGAGTAATATGTAACTGTAACTTATTACACTGCCCAAAAGTAAAGAGTAATATGTAATATATTAAGTAACTTTCCCAACACTGGCTGTATATACACAATTTGCAACCTTCTGGGTCTCCACTTTATTAGATATGCATATTGTCGAGTTAATATCTCACCAAACACAATTTAATGAGCAGACGCCAAATATTTCACTTGCCAAATTTCTGCCTATATTGTATATGCACTCAAAACAGCCAAGCTTTTAAAAAGAGAGTGGCCTAAGAAGTTGTGAAATCAAAAAAACTAACTGCCAAGAAATGGCCACAATGAGGTTACTGCTAATAAATATTAATAATGGCTGTGTTCTTAATGAATACACTGTAGCTGTTTCTTTGCAGCCATCTTTGATTTCACACCTGATAATTTGAAGGCTGCTCCCTTTTTTACAGCTTAAGTGGATGTTACTTCCTTTTGATTTGGCTTTGGGGTTTGTTTTCTCACATTTCTTTTTTATCTACATACAAAGTGATGATTATTGAAGACAGAAATTACAATTGCACATTTAATTTGACTATTTGTTAAAGTTTTTACAGTACAGTTAGGACCTTGATTATCTGAATCTTGATTATCCAAACCCTCGATCATCCGAACAGTATAAGTGACTGCTCTATTAGAGTAGGTAAATGAATGGGCTTCAGTTATCCAAACAAATTCACTTAGCTGAACACTTTTATGATTGAAGTGACACACAGGTGTTCGGATAATGGAGGTCCTACTGTACTCGCATATTTTTGAGAGCCCTCATCAAGCAATCTAGAATTACCATTGGTAGACCTATATGAAATTACTATTAGGTATATTTAACCCTGACTTTCAATTATTATGCAGTACAATAGTACTGTATATTAGGGTTTCTGGCCAGAATATCATCCTAAAACCAGCCTCATAATATCATCCTGGCACCTTGACAGTATTGGTTAGGTATAGTCAGGCCCAAAAGTACCTCCAGTACAACCTAGCTGAAATTCTTCCAACATTTTTTTAAAATAGTTATTTTGTGAAATTTTCTACTGACTGTCTGGTGTCTTCAGACAAGTGTAAATGGCTAAGGTTATGGGTTTGATTTTTTACTGTTCGACATTGCTTCAGCCCAACTGGTGCCTTTTGGCATACCACAGTATGTACAATCTATGCTTCATGGACTTTCTTGTGTCCTCCTTTGTGTCCCATTTAGCTTTGCGGACAGCACAAGGTGTCAATTTGTGGTAGGGTTTCCCAACATTAAAAACTGGAATCATCTGAGCTTTCCATTGTGACTACAGAGGTCCTTCTTGTAGTGCTCTTCATTTGTAGTGGGCTGAATATAGCTGAAAACAAATATATAATGGCCACTTTGCTATTTCAGTAATTGATAGTTGGGGTATACGTTCAGATGAAAATAGTAAGTCTGGTGCCATTCTGCAGTATGCATAATGGTTACAAACAAGTATAAGGAAAAATTAGGGATATAAGTTTGATTAAGGATCAAGTTCGATTAAAGATCATAGAAATAAGAAATAGTGAAACAAGGGAGGTCACCTACACCCAAACAATATACTAGTGGACATTATTAATTCATAATTCACCCTTACTCATGACTATACATTTATTTATCAGCTAGGCTAGGTAATCTCTAAAGCTGCATTTTCTGTTTATTAGGGGTGGGCTGCAGTTAAAATCCTTGGGTTAGGAGGGGTGGAGCAGCCCAAAGAGTGATGCGGCCAACTTTGACAGTGAAATTTACAAAGCATACAACTAGGCTTGAGCAATTATGCTTTGAAAATAGCCTATTGTGCTTTTGAGCAGTGCTCAACTATTGTGCTTAAATAATATTATGTTTTCAAAATCAAGATTATGCTCTAGAGTTGGCTGTTTTATTAGAGTATATCAGCCTTTCCTACTGCTGTATTAGAGTAAGTGACTGCTCTATTAGAGTATCTCAATCTTATTTCCACAAAGTGTGAATAATCAACAATCCGCCAAGAAACAGTAAATATAACTTGCACATTTTGTTGATCTGAAATACAGATTAAGGTGTAGCTATGTTCATGTTTTGCTGTATTTTTTGCACGAGGATTGCACATTAATTAATAATCTTGAAAACTGTTCTATTATGCGGGCATATGCTAGCCTACTATTATGCTCGAAAGTATGCCAGCATAAACCCTGATATGGATGTTATTCATGGGGTCTACCCCCAGAAAAACTAGAAGCTCTGAGAACCTATATAAATAATTAAGTAGTTACTTACAACCTTTAAAGGAAATGTAAAAGTGACTGTTCTATTAGTTAGTGTTCTATTAGTTAGTGTTCTATTAGGGTATCTTGACTTTTCTTACAATAAAAGTGGGGGCTGTGTTGAGGGATTTTTTTCTTTCTTTGGCCCATTTTCTGTTTCACTTTACTACTAGGCTAGGTAATCTCAAAAGTAACATTTTCTGTTTATTAGGTTAAATAATCCAAAGGCTGCAGCACAAGTTGCTGTCAGACCTATGTAATGATGTAGTGTCAAATTACAACTAAATTATATACTGTGTACATAGCCACCTTTTGATGGTGAAGATGACAATGAGCTATTTAACAATATCATGGAAAGAACAGTACAATATCCTCGTAGTTTATCACAAGAGTGCACCAGTATCTTAACAGGGGTAAGCCATGATATTTATATACAATGCTTATATCATATATTTTTGTCAACGTAGTTGCTAACAAAGAGCCCATCACAGAGACTGGGTTGTCATCCAGACAATGGTGAAAAAGACATCAAGGAGCATGCATTTTACAAATCTATCAACTGGTCAGAATTAGAACAGAAAATGATCACTCCACCATTACAACTTAACAAGGTACGTAGTTAAAATATAAGGTAAGTCAGTTAAGGTAGAACATCAAAAGAAATGAAAAGTTGACAGTTTGAGTTGTGGTAGTTTCAGGTTCCTTATATAAGTTGTTTGAGGATCAAGTCACAATGAGATTTTTATCTCTTAAATAATTTCATTGTTAAATTTCTGACTGTATGCAAAGTTTAACAGGAAGACTTTGATGAATTTAATGATTTGTACTGCAATTTGTCAAAATTTTATACTGCAATTTTGTCAAAAGTTTTTCCGTCTCAAAATTATTTTGCACGTGAAATTCTTTCAGTGTTTGCACAATACTACTTACAAATTCACGTGGACTTGTCCTACCCCCTGATTATATATAAGCGAATGCACTAAATGTGTAAGCCAATAGTCTCTGTACAAAAAGTAGAGGAAGGGGCACGATACATATTTCAGTTCTGCTTTGTTTGGTGTTTGCAACGGTTGATCTAAAAAACCCAGCCATTATGGTGAAATGGGGCTTGTAGTGATGACAATACATGGCAGACGCCAACAATAATGGTGATTATATAGATTATTATAACAGGATCATTGATTTACGATCTGGTACTTCCAACTTGTAGTATCACAGTGTTTAATAAAAATGTTTTAAACTAGCATTTCATATAGTGCAGGTGAGCTTGAATGTGTCTCCCCGTTATACAATATTGAAGTATTTCATCAAAACTTTACCTGTCAAAGTACTCGATTGTCTGATTAGTTGACATTTTCCCTATCAAATATTTGTGTTATATGGTATACAGGTATCATAGTAGAATAGCAATTAATAACTTGAGTAATTTCTTACAGGCGAGGATGAAGAAGGGGATACCATATTTTGATCCGGAATTTACATGTGAGCCAGTTACCTTTACTCCTGAACCAAAAGATGATATAGTTATTGATCAAGAACAATTCATAGGATTTTCATATACCAATTCTGAATTTTATAAGGTAACCCAACACTTGCTATACAGCAGATACACTGGACATAATATGGTTGTTTTTCCTTGTTAGGAGGAAGCAAGGGCTTATAAGGGAAATGAAATACATAAACATTCAGATAGAATTGGAATTGACTCCAAAGAATTTAAGAAGCAATTACGGACAATTTGTTCAAAGTTGACATTGGAAATGATACTATCAGCAACTGTGAGACCAGGAGCTTCCAGGAGCAGTTAAAGTTGTACATGTTCATAATTTATTAGAATTCTTCACGTAGTTAGCATTTATTTTATTATGAATGAATATGAGTGTGTGTTGAACTAATAGTGATTGTACAGGATTTTCTCATAAAGAGGCTAGGCATGTGCACATGCTTCAGTTTAATATGTATTTTTGTTATGGCTGCATGCAGTGTGTCATGTATGTCATGCAGTGTGTCATGTATGTCATGCAGTGTGTCATGTATGTCATGCAGTGTGTCATGTATGTCATGCAGTGTGTCATGTATGTCATGCAGCAAAGAAATCACCCATGACCCCTCCTCTTCTCCAACACACGCCATTATTCATTATAGCTCTCCACTAGGTGAGGTAGGCCACACAACTAATTTAATTTGTTCTAGCCATTTGTGAGCTAATGGCTCAAGTTTTCAATTTTTCTTAGTTTTTTTCTTAAAGGGTTTATGGGGACCAAGATTTTTCTTCTACTTGTCAGCTGCGGAGTGTATAATAAAGGTGAATTCATGATCATGTACTAAGTTTGTTGTGAATCTGATATATATCTATGGTCCAGTGCATGTGTTAATTGTGGTCTACTACTCAAAACTTTGTATGTGCTCTAATAGAGTATCATAATGTGTTAACAAATAAAACATGCAATATATACAATTAATTATTTGTCTTCAATAATCGTCATTGTGTTTAGATGAGAAGTGTGGGTAAAAACAAGCCTCAAAACCAGCATAGGGACCTTTTAAAGAACAAAAAGAAGTAAAATCAACACAAAACAGCCAAACTGGCATGGCCTTCAAAAGCCAGGTGAAAAATGTTGTGAAATGAAGTGTTCAGGTTCAGCTGCAGGTTTCTGACTCCCTGTGTGTTGAACAATATATTATAATCAACTACAGTACAAATCAAAGGTACAGCTATCATCATCATTGCATTGGACCATTGGCTGTCGCCTTTGATTCCACCCAGTCTCTTGAGGGATGCACTTTTCACAGCTTGAGTTGTGTATGGATACTTATATTAATTTTGTGCTCTACTTTCATTTTTTTGTGAATAGGTTTTTAATTAGCATGTCTGCATGTGAGCAGCTGCTGTTTATATTAATTATATATTTCTGCATAATATTATACACATCTGATTGCCTTATTAGAGTATTGTCTATTCTTCCTTTTTTATTAGTTTCTCATCCCCACCCACATTACCATTTTTCTTACCTCATCAAGGATTTTTTTGTACCACTGGCCTGGTGGCTATAGTACGTTCATGTTGAGCTGAATCCTCAAAAACATTTAATAACTCATGGATGCAATTACACATGATCTTGAAATTTGGCTCATTTGTAGTACTGCTTGATCCGCTAAAAATATTTTGAAATCTTTTTGTTCAGATGTTTGACATAATATTTACGGCCAATAAAAATTTTCACAATACATTTCCTATGGGGAAGCCATATAAGTACAGTGTCCATTACAGCCCTTTCCCAAACTTGTAATGGAGCCAAACCGTACATGTCTGTTGTTGACACCTTTGCTGTTACCAATAATCATCTGGTTGGCTGAAATGTTAACTCGGTTGAGAAAAAATCCACTTTTAATTTTTAGCTGTTTTTCAGGATTCAGCTCAACGTGAACATACTATAAGGGAGGCCAATCAGCACCTTTTATAGTTGGTACCTTGCTAGAGCAGTCTAAGAAAATTGCATTTTGAGTCATTTTAGCTAGCTAATTCAGCTATCCACCCTCCTGCACTACAGGATGAGAAACCAATAATTAAGTTTGTGTGGCCTTAAGCATTATGGAATGAGTACTGGTGCCTGAAGCATCAAGTAAAGCAGATATATATAGTGGGTGCTGCTCATATTGTGCTCAAATGCACTATAGCAACATTAAACTGTCACACATCTAGATTCTAGTTCAACATATCTGTTTCTATATATATATAATTATATGCATTAATTAGGTGTGCATTATAATATAAAAAATGGTGTGCTTTACTCGAGGTGCTGTACTAGAACAGTTAGTACCTAATAGCAATGAGTGTTCTATTAGAATACTTCAATCTATGCACACACACACGTACATTGTGGGCTAGGCAATACAGCTAGTCGTATGATACAAGTCCAGCTCCTATTACTGTACAGGTAACCTAACAGTACCACAGAACAATTTTTAAGAAGGCTCATGATCAGTTAGATAACAGTAAGTTTTGATATCAACTAGTGACCATGTCAAAGTAGGAACAGTGTTGGGACAGTTACTTTTTTTTACAACTGAACTATTTAGTTACAGTTACATATTACCCATATAATAAAGTAACTATAATAAAATTACCTAATATTATTACATTACTTTGTGTCCACAGCCTTAAGCTGTCACATGTGAAACTGCCACTTTATTACGTGACATGATTGCATTGTTGGACAATGTGCAAATCTTGGTTATAAACAAGAAGCTGGTAAATAAGCTTCATTCAGTAGGCTTTGTTACTTTGTAGTGGCTAGGCGTTACTCAGTGGATACTAACAAGATTAGTAACTTCATTACAAAGTAATAATATTACATTAGACTCGTTACACTAACTTCATTACTTAGGTAACGTATTATTACATATTTACATTTGCAAGGAAAGTAACTATTACCTGTTTTTACAGAATATTTTGTTATATTACTTTGTTACCACAAAAGTAATAATTATTACGTAACGCGTTACCCCCAACACTGGTTCTAAACATAGCTAAGGTGTACTTCATGACCTCATCAACAAGCTAGACCACCTCATTATAGTGACCATGTCCAAACATAGCTAAGGTATACTTCATGACCTTACTAACAAGATGATGAATTATTGTTCACATTTCCTCCACTATAACAACTTTAATACACATCTTATAACAAATGATACAATATGGAAGTATCTGCTGCAACTAGTTGGATGGGTGGGGCTGAGGTTAGGTGGCAGCTTCTTGTCCTTCATCCTCTGAATCACTCTCAGCAATAGCATCCTGTAGTGTGGGATAGTAAATTAGTTATAACAATGATGCATAACAGACTCCTCATATATAGTTTTCCCAACCCTTAAAGACTGTACAGTGGATCTGTTGATTGATCTCAACAATCAATCTAAGCAGATAGTTGAATTGGTGGTGTCTAATCACTGGATGGACTGAATTTACCTTTTTACTTAAAAAGGTGAAATTTTACATTTTTGCAAGTAAAATGTGTAGGGTTGTTTTTAGACAAGTTGTTTTCAAACAATGTCAGGACTCTTTTTGCTAGCATGATGGAATTCAAGACATTAGGCCTGCTATAATAGCGTAATGTGCTTTTTTTTCTTGTAAAATAATTTTCGTATGCAAAGCTTGTACAAAAATTTCTTACACAAAATCAAACTACTCTAATAAAGCAGTCATTCATGTAAATCATACAAAAATTTTATCATGAAAAATTTTAGCACGAAAATAAAGCAAATTACGGTATGTGACTGGGCCAGATGTGTGGGCACAAAATAGGTTATATTTCATTACTGGAATGGAAAATCTGCATTATAATGTAACTTTCACGGACTAATAGTCACCATGTACAATGCAGAAAAATAATAAAACTTGATCATTGCATGTGTCCAACAGTGAAGAAGCATTTCAGTATATCTACTGTAAATGTCTATTATCAGACACTAACCCCATTTGGCTTATTGCAGCTACTATTAATTTTAGGGTTAATTTATCAGTATTGAAATGTTGTCATAAACCATCCAGCCCTACCCTTAAAAATGTGTAAAACCAAAAAATGCCATTTCTGTATTCCATTCCAGTAGTCCACCCCAGTGATTAAACACTACCAGCTAAATTAGGCAGGTAGTGCTAAAAGCCGGAACGGAATGAATGGAACTAATTAGGATGTGTGGCTTCATTGCTCTGAAATCAGTTTGTACAACTACTATTACTACTACACACTACATATACCACACACTTACAATAGATTCATTTGTTATTTCTATATCGTAGCATAGTAGAAATCATTTTATATTATAACATTTAAAGCTCAGTAAAATGTTTCTAATTAATGCTGCATGTGCACTGCAAACCTGTAAAGTGAAGTGTAATCACACCATAATCCAATGGTATTTTAGTGCTGTAGTGTGTATGTATCCAAGTGTTATGCAGGATAGGTGTGACTATTAGCTAGATTTATTGCTCTTGTATGTGTATCATCATAGATATTAGAACACCTGGATTGGAAACGGTTCTTGTGGACCCAATGTACAGTGTAGTTGTGACATAGGTACTCTTGAAACAATCCCTGTTATCTGCGCTAGAGAAAAATAATTACTTTTGGCTACTGAAAAGTCACTGTAGAACCTGAAAATCGGTGAGTTATCAACATGGTTAGTCATACTATACCCTGTTGTACACATTGGTCTAGTTTTTGTGCACAAAAGGTGTGTATTTTCATTTCGAAAAATGCGATATTTTTGTTTCCTTTCTCTTCCAGTGTACGTAGCAAAAATTCAAAAGTGTTTTACGTCACAAATTTATGCTGTATTGACGCACTATTTAATAGTGATACTGTACTGTGACTTTAGAGATGTTATGGTAACAAATTAGTGACTTATGGTAAGTTTTAGTCAGTCGTACCCATTTCACTAATGGGCGTAAAACTAACCACACAAACATCTTTTGAACGTTTTTGAGTTGCCGAGGTGATTGTGATAAAATACATCGGATAGGCTATGTTTTGAGTTTGTATCTGTTGTAGATTTAAGAACAACAGACCATCCATTGGTTTCATGCCAACAATCTTGTCTTCCTTGTGTATGGACCCTAAATGTGTGTCATTCTTTTAGAAACAAGTTCGTTATTTGTATACTATGTCATGTAGTTGTACTGCACAAAAACAACTAAGCTGTGAAAAGGGGTTCGACCTTCAAAAGCCTGAGCTGTGCACCAAGAGAAAGGTGGCTAAAGTAAGGCTGACCCTGTCTGAATGGTATAGGCTTTAGCTCCAATGGCTGTACAACAGCTAGTTGTTACTTTGCCTGGTTA
The DNA here is from genome assembly GCF_963678975.1 of Dysidea avara. Classification (NCBI taxonomy): domain Eukaryota; kingdom Metazoa; phylum Porifera; class Demospongiae; order Dictyoceratida; family Dysideidae; genus Dysidea; species Dysidea avara. The sequence continues at coordinate 2,652,482 of NC_089281.1, forward strand.
GTTTTTGTGTGTGGCTATGTTGAGGGATTGTAAGTTACATAACTGGCCTTGTGCAATGATTTTAAAAAATTGATACCGAAGAGAAAGTAAACTATACTGTGCAACGTACGAGATCACATATTTTGCACAACTTCTCCCCATCAAACTGGGCCAGAGATAGTAGCCACTAGCTACCATCTGTAAATTTACGTATTTTGAAGGCAGAAGTGAGTATAGTCCCTTTTGCTATATGCTGGAGTAGAATACCACACAAAGTATGTGTTGTGTTTCTTGTGCATTTATTAATCAACTCATTATTGTATTTAGTGGATAATTGTGTATTACATTTAATGCTGTATAGGGTTGTGCTTGTGTCAGCAAGTACATGGAGGAGTGTCAGCATGTAACATTAAGTCATCATCTTGATTCAAGTGTATCTGTGGTGTGTACTTAATGGAGATGGACCAAAGTGTTCAATCAAGAAGACTTGGATAGTAACTGCGGTTGTCAGAAGAAAAATTTCTTCTCTACAATTAGATTGTTATGACTCCCTTTGAGGGAGTGTGTTCATGGTTGTGTGTGTGCCTGTGTGATAAACTATCATTGTAAAAGCATGGATACGGATAGTGCAAGAATTTATTAGGACCGATTTTCCGAAACAGCCAGATATTTGGCTCTAATATCTATGGCATAAGTACAAGTAAGTCATTTAGATTGGATCCAGATGAGCAGACAGCAAAGAGAATCTAAAATTGAGAAAGCTCAGAAAGCAAAACTTAGCGGTGAAAAAACAGAATACAACCATAGCATCATCATCAACAAAACGTTTGAGTGCAAAGATTGAAGATGTACAGATTTCCTATGTGAGTAGACAGAAAGTGCAAAGTACACGGGAGAAAGCAGCACTGAAGGGTTGTGGTTTAGTACTATCAGCCACTGGTGCTACAAAGACATCACGCCAAGTGGCAAGTCTGTCAGCATTTCATCTGAACTGCCTCCATGTCTGGACGGTAGGTGGTGATTAGTAAACCAGTTGGAATTGTTAACTGCGGGGAATTATCAGCATGGAAATTAGGTATTCCAGCAAACACTTTAATCATGATGTAACATCCCACCAACATAAAGTAGGATAGAAATCAAGTGTGACCATCCAGTGTATTCTCCCTACAAATATGTCAACATGCTTTAGCTGCAGCAGAAGACATTGGTATTCTTGCCAAATACTTATAGTGGGTACATAAAACAAAGAAAGGTTTGAATATTTCACAACTTGTTGCAAGTCAGATCCCTGGCAATGCAGGGAAAAGCCGTCATCTCACTGCATGGGTGGTCCTAAAACTCCCACCAACATCAGCTGTGCCAGTGTCAGTGGTACTCATATTAATTCTCAAGCTTCAGCTGATACACAACTAAGTGGCTGTCAACATGACTCTTTCAGTGATGTGTTATCTATCCACCACCCCCAGTAATGTTTTCCCACCAAGAAACACTCCAAACAACATGATTTATTCACCAAGGGGTGCCTACTCCATGCCACCTAGACATCTTTATCCACCAAGTGATGATTACAGTTATTCTCAATATAATCACCAGCAAAGTATAGGATATTCCCATCAAACAATTATGTCTTTTCACCACCCACTAACCGTTACCCCAGTCAATCAGGCAGCCACCATATGCTTTCTGCCACCATCTAGTAGTCATACTAACAGTGGAACATGCCATGTCCTAGATGTCATACACAACACTTATGAGCCTCAAGTGATGCCACCCTTAGATTCTCAAGAAGAAGATACACCAGTATTTACATTACTACAATCAACGTACTCTTGCTACAATTAACTCCAAAGATAATGAAATAATATGGATGTGGTAATAATATAAGAAGCGTTAGTAGCAATGCTGCTAAACCACCATATGATATGGTGGAACAGTATGAAGAGCAATGCTATTAGTGGAGATATTAATACACAGACACTTAAAGTTACAGCGTACCTAACAAAGAGGAGAACACATATTATCATATTATGCTGAAGTACATACAGATAAAGCAACCCTCTTTCAGCAGAGATGATTTAAAGATTCCACCACTGTCGGAAATAATCTACAGCCACTTCACAAGTTGCACTTGTATGATATACTTGGCATCAAATTTTAAATGTGTAGCAGTATTTGCATATTGGCTTGTTACCAATACAGACACTACATGACACAACACCCAAATTCCAGCTGTCAGCAAGACTAAATTCCCGCCCAAATATTATTATTACATCACATGTACAACATCAAATAGACGCACACAGTTGCTATTAAATATACAGTCCAATATCATAATTGTTTGGAATGTTGGCTAAATTAGTTGTATAAACTGACTGCTGTACTAGATTTGATTATAGTCGGTCGTTTCAATTGATTGTTATTTTACCAGAGCTGGTAACTAGTTATATCAGTTTATATTTGATTGCTAAATCATATCATCAAGAGTTAATAACAAGTATAAGGAATTTTAAATTACAGTGTATAGTGCTGTAATAAAAAGTGCTGAAACAAGCTGGACCAGAGTAGTATGTATTATCCAAATACTGTAAAACAATAAGAAGTGAATATCCCTACTGTGCGAGATTCAATGCACAGTAGGGATATTTACTTCTTATTGTAGTACATTATTTGGACATTACGTACTACTCCGATCCAGTTTGTTTCAGTACTTTTTATTGCAGCACTATACACTGTCCCTACTCTAATTTAAAATTCCTAATTTTTCTTATACTTGTTTGTGAAGTTTTTTTGCAAGCTCATGACCACTAAATAGCCTGCTTTTCATAAAACCAGTCACAATATTTATAAGAGTTAATCACAGCACTATTACACTAGATTATGACTCATATAATAACAACTGATCAGTGGGTGTGGCTCTGCATAAGCCTGCAACAATAATGGACGTGGATTTGTGCATACCTACACACTGATGAATGGGAATGGCTACCATATGTCTACAGACAGTAATTTACGTAAGTGGGCGTGGCTCACAAAAGAAGCAGGGTTACACTATGACGTGTAGCAACATGTTCACATTTAATTTAGCACGTGGGGTCAGACCCAAATAATCTGTAAAGTGTGACCTGACTCAGTTTAACATTGTTACTAAATAAACTATATTTATTGACTTACACATCGCTATATAGCTAGTTCGCCATGATTGCTCTCTCTGATTGATATCAACAGCGAGTCACATACACATGTATTCAAATAGTTTGGTGCAACCGGCGACCACGTGTATTTGAATAGTTTGATGCATTATACACTGGTAGATGGAAGCCGTACTGTAGTCTATTAACACTCAGTAGTAGAACCTTGACTGATGGCCATGGTAAAGAAGGATAAAAGGTAAGACAATAGCACAAGCATTGTATGTATATCAATATACCAAAGGTTTTTTCTTAAGCAAGCTAGAAACGTTTCTGCTAAAATTATGGCTGTAGCTCTAGCCAGTTTTCTGCTATGCTTGACTGAAGGCATCAGGCAGGCAGGCAGTAGAAAATTCCATTGAATAAATTAAAAAAAAAATCTGTAGCAACTTGATGGAAACGTCTCGGGTTGACCTGAAGACACTTTTGGGCTTGGTTTTACTCAACCAATACTGTCATGTTGTTGTGAGGAAAAATTGCAGCAGGTTTTTAGGTTATATTATATCACAGATCACCCCCACACCTTTAATGTCCCTACTATACAGTACTATCGTACTGTATGATAGTGGAGGCCCTCCACTATCATTAACCATATCAAAACTAGTCTGTACATTTTGTCAAATGAAGCCATATGCGTATTTCGTTTTTTCAATACATTTTGTACGCAAAACACATGTTTTTAAAGTGTAAAGGTTCGCTACACCTTACACATTAGACTTCCCCAAAAAAAAAACGGGTGGAATTAACAATTTCTAACCTTCAGCTTTCTTTTGTTCAATACAATTTTATCACAATTCAACCGGGAAGTCACTGCTCTTTCAGGCTGAAGTCCGTTGATTGCAAATAACTCCCATACATTGCGTATTGATGATTGCGCATGGCTCATTTATCGCGATGATTCTAAGTCACACATGGGGAAATCCCCATTAAAACGGGTAGCATTATTTAGAGCAGTCTAGCAGCAACAGGTTGGTGTGAAATTTATGTGGATTGCGACAGCATTTGCCAGTGCTCTGGTGGGTTAAACGTTTGTAACAAAAACTCCATATATTTGAATGGACACACGAAATACCTACTTCCCAGAGAGCTACTTTTCGGATGCTACTCGATGCAGCAGGGGTTCTAGTGGACTGAGGTTTGTAGTAATGTATTTTATATCAAGTAGGAAGAGAGATTCTACTGGTAACTCAGAGTCAAATTTTCGTATACGCGTAATTTAATTTTTGCGGTAAACTTGACACAAGTTTTGATATGCTCTTGATATCATGGTTAGTACAATCATGATAATAAAGTGATAGATAATACACTTTCAGGAGGCATAGGGGAGCATTGCTTGGAAAAATAGCTATGAACCATATATGAGTATAAATTACTCTAATTAATACCTACCTGTATGTGCAAGCCTACACATCAAGCCCATGCTGAAGAATGCTTGGATACACAACACATTACAACACTAAAATACCATTGTAGTTTATCTGCTAGAATAACCAGAAACAATTCTACAGTGTGAGTACACATCACCTTCCAGATTTGCAATGCACTGCTACTAAGAGGGGGCACTAATTAGAAACATTTACTGGGCATTAAATAGGATATACAACAATGATTTCTACTACCATAGTTTGCTTTATTTTTAAAATTTTTGTGCATAAATATTTTCGTATGATTTACATGAATGACTGCTCTATTAGAGTAGTTTGATCTTATTTAAAAAAACTTTGTGTAAGAAATTTTCATGCAGGTTTGCATACAAAAGTTATTATACAACGAAAAAAAGCAAATTACGGTATGCTACGATATAGAAATAACAAATGAATCTAACGTAAGTCTATCTAAATGTGCGGTGTCTGTAGTGTGTAGTAGTCGTACAAGCTGATTTCAAAACAGTGAAGTCATGTGCCCTAATTGGTTCCGTTCCACTCCATTCTATTACAGTTTTTAGCACTACGTATCAGAATTAGGCAAGTTAGATATGTGTTTGCACACAGATGGCCCATTCAGGGGAACACAGGTTAGACAAGTCTCACTGAAACAGCTTGGACTACAATACTAGTAATAGTAAACACACGAGAGTACAAGTTACACATGTCCACACTAGAGTACACAAGTACAACACACACACACACACACACACACACACACACACACACACACACACACACACACACACACACACACACACACACACACACACACACACACACACACACACACACACACACACACACCTTAGCATATTGTTCAGCCTCTTGAAATACATCTTGTGGTACCACCTTGTGTTTACCATCTGTCACTATGACAATGTAATAGACTATGTGAGTAAGTGGCATACTGTATAAGAGCCTTTAGCTATTGTTATTGTGGTTTTCCAAGTTCTTGAAAGCAAAGCATCATGTGTGTATGAGCATGCATGTGCACAGTTGTTTAGCAGCAGATGTGCTGGGGTCACACAAGGGAACTTGAGCATGTCCATACATACAACTTGACATCCACAGAACATTAGTTACATACATATAAAGAACTACTAATACAGAAACAATACTAGCACAGTGTTTTAATTTCAAGAACTTGGAAAACTGTGATATCATAGTACTGCTTGCCTGGGATAGCTACAAACTTCACATGCTTATAAGTCATGTAGACATGTCTGTTGTACTTTTCCTTATACAGTAACAGTTATTCAACCATCATTTCTCCGAAATTGGAAATGACTGTTCTATTAGAGTATTTTGAGTACAAGTGTATGTTCTATTAGAGTATCTCAACAGAGTTCTGTATATCAATGCATGGGCTTCAGTTATCCAAACAATTCACTTATCCGAACACTTTTACCATCGCCCGAGATTAGATAACTGATGGTCCATTGTATACCTACAGTATTAAACTGTGCCAGGTACTTCACTGCCAAGTTGTAATGCTTGGATCTATTTAAATGCTAAGGGTGCATGTGCTGAAATACTAAGTTACAGTCTAGTTCTAAAACACACACTGTACTTGTATGTCACACTAGAGTCTAGACGGCCTCCATGTTTCTAAGTCAGCAATACAAGCACTTCCACCAACACTTTAACCAATATCATTTCACACCAAAAACTAACACCCATTGCTGAATATACTGTATGTCTTAATCAAAGGGAAGGTCCATAGGAAATAAGCATCCAGGGTTTTATACTGATAAATAATGGCATACCATGTACTTCACAATTTGTTTTATAGTGAGAATCAGACTGGTGAGAAACTAGTCACACTCAAACATTACACTAGTACACCGAAAAATTTGAATTTAAAAATAAAGTAGGGATTTATGCTATAAAAAGCACTGAAACAAGGAATGTCGAGCTACAACGGTGAACTCAAATCACAATCAAAAAATACAACCAATCATCCTTTCTGTGGTGCCAATATCTATATCTAAGTTTCATTAAGGCACCCAAGGGATCATTGGTTGCATTGTTTGATTGTGATTTGAATTCACCATTGTAGCTTGACAATCCTTGTTTCAGTGCTTTCTATAGCATAGATCCCTACTTTATTTTTAAATTCAAATTTTTGATATACTAGTTTGTTTAGCTTTTAAGTTTAGCTATAGCTAGCTGTAGCTACGTATTAGTGTACTGTTTCAAACTGCATACTTTTATAACTACTGTATATAGAAGAGCAACAAGATCTTGATCATGTAGAGATCGGAAGTATTGATGATAAACTTCAGTTTACAATACAGCTGTTCAGCATAGCTAATAACACTGCTACGTAAACACTTTTAAAATAAATTTGTGGCATCTAAATATGCTGCTCAGGGAAAGTGTTGGTACAGAAAATTAATGCCTCGTTAAACAGTACTACTGTACTGTTTGAAATAATAGTATTAAGGATGATGTGGGTTAGGTCTACCGACAAACTAGTTAACAAGGTCTCACGTCATAGGGATGTTTGACAATTTCCAAATGAAATATTAATGGGCAAGAAAAAGTGAGTTACTAGCATCAAGCTTTACCTTCTTTATCAAGCTTAGTGGCAGTGTAACATTAGTGTTCCTATATCTGTACCAATACTAATGATGCTGATCATGTATCAGAAAGCAAGCTGATGGCTAAATGAGGCTATCACATAAGACACAAACCTGCTATGGGGGTAATGGTATAGGTAGCTAGTCACCTGTGATTCACCAGTGAATGTTTACTGTGCTGATCAAATGAAAATTGACAAAGCCAAATACTTCATTAATTTTCTAAGGATAGTTAAAGTTTACTTCGCCAGTTAAAACCAGGTCTTTATTAACGTGAGTGAAGTTCAGAAACATCATCTGAACACACTAACTCATCACACATACCTGCTCCAACCCAACTGAGCTCCAGTTCAAATTCTTTGTCCTTCACCTCATCATGAATAACATAAATACTGAAAAACAGCTCAGGAATCAACACCAGTGTACAGAGTGTGTGTGTGTGTGTGTGTGTGCGCGTGCGTGTTATCTTTTTGACTGGTTTGTTAGCACCTCCATGTGGTGACCCTTGAACAGACAACTGGGTATACTCCCATGACAGTTTAAAGGATACATTTTTGCTGCCTCTTTAATAGCTTCCTGACATGTCAACTCATCAACCTAAAATACAAACACCACAAGGCATCAATGAAACGGTGTTGCCAAAATACTACGACATACATATCTTCCATATTAAGTCACTATTTGTCTACAGTATAAGGACAATTTTAATGACTGCACCTTCAGGCTATGATGGTGGCTTAAGGGTGGTACAGCAGATATTGGCTGGTAAGATACAATACCATATGGACAATGGGAGCAAAAGTTACATCACATTAATATTTTCATCCCAAAACAAAACCTGATATTTTTCCTCACCTTCAGTTTCTCTAGTTCAGTTTTGGCTGCTTGTTTGGCCTTCCCTATGGCAACCCCCTTGTAGCCCTAGTAAGGCGAGGAGATACACACAGACAAACTGGCCACATACACACAGATAGATTGGTCACATCAAGAGTCCATAAAATAAAATGGTGAGGACCCCTCACTATTGTACAATATGAACTCTTGGTGGTCATATATACACATACCAAAATTGGTCACATACACACAGATAGACGGGTTATACGTAGACAGACAGGTCACTCACCCATGATAACCCTGATGGGTCAACCATGTATAGTTGTGGACCATCAGTCTGATCATGTGATCCTAACATCGCACTGTGGAATATAGGGTAGATATTACATTACATGTTCTATTATAGTATTTGAAATTTATACGCTATATAGTGTGAGTGTATGGGTTGCTGAAGGGGCATACAACTTGGCTCCATGACTATCCAAAATACATCACTTAGAATTGTATATGATGTGGTGATGTTTGTACAGTTCAGTACACTACAATAATCAGTAGTACAGGACAAAGCTGGAAGGAGCAACAACTTGATTGATCTTGAGAGGTAACACAAATCTTGTTATCAGATCAACAGTATCTTTATGCTTTTTATTGTATTTCCACTGAAAGGTGATGATACTAGCACCATTTTTTCACTTAGAGGAGGATGGAAGCGTTGTAAGTGCCAATAAAACAAATTATGCAAAATTCATTTTATTGAGGAGGGTAATGTCAATCTCAATATAATGCAGTGAAGCATCATTGTAGAGTTGTACATGACAAGTCTGGTGAAGTTGTCTATACCAAACTGCAACTCATTAATTTCACCCAGAACTCAAAGTGCCTTTTCACAAAATAAAGTACAATGTCTTGAGCTTATGTGAAGCACGATCTGAATATCTAATGAACCCCATCATTTTTAGTTTTGTATTGTGACTACTGAGGGTCACCAAATAAAATAATAGCAATATACAGAGAGCATGTTCAACCTGCACTAGTTGTCACTTGGGATGATGCTACTCATGCAACTCTTAAAAATGGAAACGATGAATTGGAATGAATGTGATGGCAGCTTTGAGGCAATGCAACTTACATGCTTCTACACTACCTTCAGTGGCTCATAACCTTGGTACCTACATGTACAAAATGTTTTGAAAGCATTGTTTTCAACAAGCACTGGTGTGTCATAAAATCCTTAGTAAGAGATAGTATAAAGCGGAACAAATATACATCTTCAGTAACACCCACTGGGAGTACTCAGTAACTCACCTACAACCAAATGGCCTCACTGCACTGTAGAGTGTGTACACGTGCACAAAACTTGACACTCGATTGGTCAATTGCTACAACAACAAGAACAACATATTCAGCTATGCAGTCTAATACAACACACACACACATACAATGGGAACTATAGTATTATCCAGACACTTAGTTACAATTGAGTGAGTCTCTTGTAGATGGGAAACATCATTATATTTAGGGGAATGATCACTGAGCTATCTATTTTTGGTAGCAAAAGTGACCACTATAAGTGCAGCTATCTATAAGTACTTAAACTGACCATGACACAAGACACTGGTGGCAAAGTATCCATACTATACAAGTTCCACTGAACATTTCTGTATATACACACACTATGTACACACACACAAAGCAAAGTTTCTGGCAGCTGTGACACACATGTATCCCTGGACCTGGTGTTAGAGCCTGTATCTAGTCTTATGGATTGACAACTGAAATTCTACATCAACCTGCTATGCAAAGTATGGACAGTTGGGAATGTGTTTGCTTGCTTGACATTCCATTACATGGTGAACTGAAGCAATGGGAATATCACAGTTACTTGCTCAAGGAAATCCAATACCTGCAATTACACCAGGCCAGTACATTGACCATTTGGCTGGGCTACTTTACCACAACTCACAAAGCAAGCAATGATTAAAATCTTTTCATGGTAGGCTCATGCACTACTCTGTACAAACATGCATCTAAGATGTACAAAACATTTCCCTAGTAATACAAATTGGTACATTGCTAGGTCGCCTATATAGGTCCCCAATGAAACTGCAGAGCAAGCTTCTTGCTCAAGAAAATAATAGCAACAACAATTAAGCATTGAACCTACCGTAGGACTTTGTAATTACACCTGACCTCACAATCACTAAAAATACACTACAGGCACGGCATTATGACAAGGTCATGTACGAAGGAGTGTATGTACAAGCATACCGTACAGCGTAAAAATTTGACAGGAGAAAATTTTGACGAAATTAATGAAATGCTTGCCATTTGTCAATATTCAAGAGATAATGAATTTGTCAAAATTTCAACCCATCAAATTATTAGATGTACAGTACAAGGACCATGAGAATACGAGCAAGTCAAATTGAACAACCAAGTGCCATACAATTGTCTACTTATTATTGCTCACTGGCTAAATTGTTACCTTAACAGGAATTGGTGAAGTATAGTAGCTACGATAATCTGCTGCCTCTTCTCTAGCTCTCTCTACTATCTGACGAGCATCAGCTATTAGTCCTGCCACCACCTACACCACAAACAACTACTTAACAGCATCACTAATAGCCACCCCACCATTCCAATGTGTCGGTCAATGGTGAAGTATCTCCTGTTTGCTCCAGGTTCATACAACTTTGATTGAACTAGTTTCTCAACAGCAAACACTACTCCGTCTTTGCAGCGAATACCTACCGCTGTGCTGTACAGTATGCATTGGAATAGTGTAAGTTTTTTGCTTTGTGACATACCCGCTGTTATCCAGTGCTTTCATCGCATATTCCACTTGGAACACTCGTCCATCGGGGGAGAATTGTGAAGCTGATAAATCGTACTGTGAAGTACATTATGAATGCTCTATTAAATTGGGATGGTTCTTACCCCAGTTCCTATTGAGCTCATTTCGTAGTTTCGTTACACGCAGCACTTCTATATAATACCCACCATATTGTGCCATAGGATCACGTGTACAGCCGGCTTGACTTTAACGCGGGCCCGGTAAGGCTATTAAAGACAGTTCTGTACTTAGCTCGTTAATACCGTCGAGTTACGAATACTTGAGCTGGTGGACGGTAACTTAAGGCGTTTACAGGATTCTGGAAAAGTATTTGTCGACTGTTGGTTGGTCAGTGGTATGATCGCAAGTGTGGTGTGTACGTGCTCTAGTGTGTGGTGTCCAGTGTTTATTCTAGGATATCTTCTTTGGGGGGAATCAGGAATTTGGGGGGTGTCCAGGTGAAAGTCTGCATATAGTTGTCTAAGTTCACAACTATATAAAACAGTTGAAATTGTTGCCAAACTGGTTAGCCATTTAAGGCTATCTCATGAGTGTTGATTTAGATTTTTGTGGTTTGTAGAGCTTGATGAATAGTAGTGATGACATAATGATGTAATACCTAGGACAACTATGTACAACTGCATGTATACATATTCTTTTAGTATTGCGCTGCATATCAAGTGTTGAACCTTTACAAATACAGTATTGACCATCATTGTACATAAATTATGTCGTATGCTACCACAAAGCACTAGCAAATTACAAGATCTGCATGGGTGGATGTCTTCCAAGACATACGTAATTTAAAACTTAGGGTGTTTGAAATAATTATTAAATAGTAGGGCATTTTCATGAACAAATTTTTTAAATCAGGCTTTTTGATATTAAATTCTTGGGTTATTTGTGCTGGCTGTGCATGCTACTTTGAAAGCAGAAATTTTTACACAATTACACTTTCTGAGATTGAATTTAAGCACAATTTTGAGAGTTAATTAAGCATGCTATTTTTCTATACTGGGTAAACTTGGGCTCTCAGATATTGAATAGTCATCACTATATGTATGATTTTTTGTTAGTTGTATACTAGGAGATTTTTAAAAATTGATGTAATACTGAATCTGAGAGCACTTTAATGTTGTGTTTAATTATACGTATTAACCACTCTGAGATTGAATCTCGGAGCATCTTTGATAAGTTTCATGTGTCATTTTAAAACAAGCTTAACCTAAGTTTAGTGCAGTAGTCACTCACACTATTAGGGGGTGAGTTTGAGATTTTAGGGGGGAAGTTTCCCCCCTAACAGCCCTAGAATTAACACTGGTAGTGTTGCCAAGGATGTCGCGCAGCCAGAGCGCTTTTTTGGTGGATTTACAAAGAAAAGAAACTTCCAAAACAACACTGCTATGCTATGTTTCTTCCTTCCATCCTGAAAAAAAGTAGTTTGGTTGCGCGAGACTTGTGTGCTCTAAGGATCGAGCCTGGCTGAGGGGTCCGACACTTCTGAAAGAGCGTACGAGATTTCCAGATTTCTACCTTGATTTCTAATTTCCAGGTTGATTTCTGCTGATTTCCGCCCACTCAATTCAACTATCTCATTCCTTGTTCTCCATTCATCGTATTTACTGCTGTAACCAATGTATCTAACCTTTACCCTGTCCGAGTTTTCAGCATCTTCTTCTATAATTTCTAGCCTATACTGGAGAGGGTCATCCACAACATCACGAACGGTGTGTATGCCATTGTTAGCTATTCTTCTCTTTGGGATACGCAAAGTTTATGGAATATCTTATCCAATTTACAGAGAAACACAGAGGTTAGAGGCTTGATTTCTGATTTCTACTGCAGGGAGCATACGAGATGCCAGCCTAGTAAAAGGCGGTTTTTGCAGGGGGCGTTCCCAAATCATGAGCATGGCTTTATAATGGGTGGCATACTCACAATAAATTAGAAAACCTGTAAATAGATCTTAACATTAGTTTCGTTACAGATACCCACTTTTTGGGGGGTAGCCAGCGCCCACGCAAAAATCCAACACGGTGTATGAGAGTCCCAATATTTAAGTATTTCAAAACGTATTTCTGTACTATTTCAATAAATATTTCATGTATTTATAATTGGATTTCTCAGATAGTGTACGAGAGTCCCAAGACGTTAGCTATCCCTCGCACTTTTGCAACAGTACATTTTTTTGTGCAATGGATGGTTTGCAGTTTTAGGGTGTGTCCCTGTACAAGGGTTTATGAAGTTCTTGCAAATCCATAATTTAAAACGTACACACATGCGCATTACTGTGCAATTCAATTATTGATGCGGGTGTGAAAGAGCAATATAGTTTTGAATCTCATGTGTGCCAGTGACTGTACTAGTGTCAGTTATGATTCAATATGACCAACAGGCACAGTGGCGGATCTAGAAATTTTCAGAGGGGATGTCAGGTTCAGGAAGTTTTCAATAACTGTGATCCCAGCTAGGGTGAATGTTAACTTGATAGCTCAGTGGCCTATAGCTACATAGATCTATGGTGTAAACTAGCTAGCAACGAATTAGTAAAAAATCACTCCACAACATTGTGTCACAGTTGAATCTTACCAATCCAGGCCTTCTCAGAAAGTTTTGAAGCAAAACAGCACTTGTACTCATTGAAACGATAATTATTTTTAGAGATGCTTAACATGCTTAAACTCCATAATGGCATTTTCAGTGATTTCAAAGGCAAAAGTATGAAGTTTGGCCAGTAGAAAAAGTCCCAATATAATACACTATGTTACAGTTAAAGCACCGCCGCGTGTGTGTACGGAAAATATAGCACGAGACATCTCCGAGTGCTGTATTTTTCGTACACACAAGCATAGGTGGTGCTTTAAGTGTTATATTGTACTTCTTGGTCGTCTGGCTCGGAGCGATTTTCTCTAGTACTCAAACCGCTGCAATTTTTAATAATCTAAGTGTTTGTATAATCCAGTGCCAGAAATAACAGTCAGCCATCGGCCATTTTCCGAGCAAAATCACGTTTTGACTGACTATTTGGAGGCTTGTTCGGTCAAACGTCCGACAAGCAGCAAGACAGTTGGTAAAAGCTCACAAATTAAAAATCAAGCAAGCTATAACAGATGTCACATCAAGCTGATAGCGTACCTCACAGCTGCTCAACGTCCCAGTGATGATGGGAGGCCCATAGGATGTTATCACGTGACCACAGACGACAGGAGAATTGTTCTAATATTTGGTGCAAACGTTGGTGGATTTAAACTTAAGTTGTTTTGTGAAGATTTCGGAAGATCGGAAGTATTTAGACTATGCACATTTGAAGATATTCGAGTCTACTGAGTGAAGGAATTTAAAGCGACTTGTGTCTAGTTTTTGGCAGGATCCAGTTCAGGGGTGCAGTTGAACCACATTGGCCAGGAGTGATGCCCCCTTCCGCGTTACTGACATCAGGGATATACTGAGCGATTAATCTTGAAGTAAAACAGTGGAAACCAGCAATATCAGATGATAAATCACACCATAATCGTATCTCATAGCCAAGGGTAAGCCGGCTCGACATGGATAATGTAAAGGATGGTAGCAGTTGTTATTGTAGCTGAATCATTGTTATGTGGTGGTTAGTATGTTTAATCTATGTACTGGAGCATGTTTCTTCTAAAGATGAGGTGTGGCTATTGCCAAAGCCGTGGCGTTTAACCTGGTAAGTATTCGTAGCTCACTTGCTTTATCTTAGTCATCATGCTGTAGGGTAGTTAGTCATAGAATAAGTTAGTTAATGCACACATTTTTGATTAACAAATTTAATAGGAGCCCATATGAAAATGGGCTCCTAAAATGTATGTGGTGGAGTTAGAAGTGTTTCTAGGTGTTCCATATGCTGGTGACCTGTGAAGGATTGCTTGCATTGTCCAATGGTATAATATCCTGTGATGCTGTCCTCAGAAGCGCATCAGCTACATACCACTTACTGTTCCCAGGACACAAGATGGCCAATCAAATCTGGAAACGGCCTACCAAATTTATTCTTGCTAGTACATTTGACCAGTCAATGACGAATTCTTATTTCTGGCACTGATAATCTATTTCTAGTTGTAGAACAAACTGATAGGATTAGTTAGGCTAGTTTTAGTGATTTACAATGCTATGCATGTGATCAATCACGCTGTGTTAGTGGAGTTGCTTTGTGATTGGATGATCAGTAAGTAGTTATACAATCTATTTCTAGCCGTAGAATGAACTGGTAGAATTAGTTTGGCTTGTTTTAGAGATTTACAGTATGTTGTTTTCATAACATTCCTTTAGTAAATCCTCCACATAACTGTACTGTATTTAACTGTACTGTAACTGTCTGGTGCTGTGACTTCAAGACTATTCATTATAAAGAGCTGAAAATGTGCCAGTCACTCCTTTGTTACTATAGATGCAGAGAAGCAATAAAATTGAAGGAATGTGCAAAATGGTGACTTTTCTTTTAGCTGGTCATGATTACTAAGAAAATAGCTGTTTTACTTAATTTTCAACTGTGTTCTGCCCTTTACACAGCCCTACATAATATAATATTTTGGAGATACAGGTTTCATGCATTTTCCAACAGTGCACAAATCGTTAATAGAACTCTAACCACTACTCTCAGGTTACGTTTTCTGCTTCAGTTAGCCACATGACTCACTACTGCAAGTATTGATCTTTTCCCATGGGCCTTGATGATCATACAGTACGATAGTAACTGTATAGTAGGGACCACAAAGGAGTAGGCGTGGCCCACAAAATAATATCACCCAAAAATCAGCCTCAATTTTCCCTTACGACGATGAGGCAGTATTGGTGAGGTAAAACTAAGCCCAAACAAGCTTTCAGATCGACCCGAAATGCTTTCAACAAGTTGCTACGGAATTTTAAAAATTTTTTATTCAACTGAATTTTCTACTGACTGAGTAACTGACTGACTGACTGATGCCTTCAGACAAGCGTAACTCGATAACGGCTAAGGCTACGGGCTTGATTTTTTCACTGTTCGATGTCGCTTCAGCCTGACAGGCACCTTTTGGCATACCGCAGTACGTACAATGCATTCTTCATGGACTTACCAGTGTCCTCATTTGTGTCCCATTCATCTTTGCTGACAGGGAAAGGTGTCGATTTGGCGCGAGCACGTGATGGCTTCCCTTCGAAACGGAAATCGTCCGTATTTTTCATCGTGGCTATTTTGATTGCAGAGGTGCTTTTCAAACAGTTCTTGATTCATACTGCTGTGTAATGGGTTGAACATAGCCGACAGCGAAGCGTAATGGATACTTCACTTTTCAGACGATAATTAATATGATTGGGGCGCACGGCACGATTACTTTCTTTTGGTATGCGTGGATTGTGGAGGTGCTTTTCGAACAGTTCTTGATTCGAAATGCTGTGTAACGGGTTGAACATAGCTGACAACGAAGCGTAATGGATACTTCACTTTTCACATGATAATTGATATAGCTGGGGCACGCAGTGCCTTTTCAGATGCGGTATACGTGGGTTCACCAGTCAGAATATAATTGTTTACAAAAAAAGTTAACAAACAAGTACACGAAAAAATTTGGAATTTTCAACTAGAGTAGGGACCATAGCACATCGATAAAAAGTACTGAAACAAGTTGGAGTAGTCCATGATATTAAATCACTGTAAAACAATAAGAAGTGTTATATCCCTACTGTGCATTTCTGTTATGTATCTTGAGCACAGTAGGGATATAACACTTCTTATTGTTTTACAGTGATTTAATATCGTGGACTACTCCAACTTGTTTCAGTACTTTTTATCGATGTGCTATGGTCCCTACTCTAGTTAAAAATTCCAAATTTTTTTGTGTACTTGTTGTAAATAACTACATGTAGATAATGTCTTGATGTACATAATGAATTTCACTACACTACTAGGGCTGCAATGTGTAAATTGATATTCATGCATTTTCTTGATTTTAGGTATTTTGATAAAATGCAAGCTATCAAGTGTGTATTGGTTGGGAGTTGTGCAGTGGGAAAGACTTGCATGATAGTGAGTTATTTAACCAATTCACTTCCAGGAGAATATATTCCAACAGTGAGTATACTACATGTTATAGTAACAAGGTTATATTTGTTACAAACCTGCTACAGGTATTTGATAATTACTTTGCTAATCCCACTGTTGATGGAAGACCTATTAATCTGGGTTTGTGGGATACTGCTGGTATAAAAAACAATGTGAATATGTTACCTAATTTAACACATGATCCACAGGGAGTGAAGATTATGGTAGACTATCATACCCTAATACTGATGTGTTTGTAGTATGCTTCTCAGTTGTTGACCCAGAATCCCTCCAGTCTGTTATTGAGAAGGTAGTGATTTATGAATATCTAACATGATTATTATATTATTGCAGTGGATACCAGAAATCACGAAATACTCTCCTGGAGTACCATTTTTATTGGTGGGGACAAAGGCAAGTAGTTAACCATTTCATACAGTGCATGGATCTTTGGTTATCCAGACCTCTGTTATCCAAACTTGTCAGTTATTACAATGTAGAAGATTAAGCATTTTAAAAACCAGGCGCATCCAGTTGCAGGCCAGCTGTGATCACATGCTTGGTTTTGAAATTCTGTGTGTATGATATTGTATGTGTATATGTATTTATGTATCATTTTCACACCTCAGATTAAAGGAGCCACCTGGGTTACATTTGCAATGTAGTCCAGTTGGCGACTTTGCCTGGGCTACATCTGAATGTAGCCCGGGATACATTTGGACAGCGATTATATTACGTCAAGGCCAAAATATATTGTGGAATACTCACGTGATTAGTATGCATGACCTATGAAAACCACTCAGATGGAAAGCATTTTGTTATCCTTGCTACTCTTCAAGTTGAAGAACAGGTGAGAACTAGTGCTATAGCTTGTTCAATAAGTGTTTCCGCACATTTTCGAATATGGATCACACCCCCTTTACTAATAATACAAAATTACCACTCTACCAGAGGTAACCACTCCATAAGCAAACTTACCCATGTAGGCCTTTAGTAAACCCTGTGATGATTATTTCATAAATGATTCAATAGCACTGATTAAAACATTAAACTCATAGCCAAAATTCTCTGTGATATCTCAAGGATTTGTTCGTTCATCGTATCCAAATGTAGCCACTGCTGACCCACAATCGAATCTTTTAGGCATGTATATATTATAATACATCCAGTGGTTGTACTCATATTGGCTTTGGTGATTACTGCCCATGCTTTGGGCTATTATATAGCTTAATATGGATTGGAAGTGTTACATATTAGCTGTAATATGGAGCATTCAGGCTTTTGCCTGATATTTGTGCCCTCAGCCCTTGGACCTGTGGTTCTTAGGTTGTTAGGCATACGTATCCCAGGGATTGGGATCATTTTGTTTGTTCATGCTGGATCATTGTTACGGAAAGTAGCAATATCTTCACAGAAGTCTAGTTCTACACTTGTGACTACTTTCACAATTGTGTTACTGTTCACTATACAAGGTAATCATGCTATCTACACCTGTATGTTTCAACCAGCCACATCAAGAGATACATACCCAACTAGACCCAGTCGGTAAATAACTACCTGCTTTTACAAGGAAGATTTACCAACAACACTTGATGTTCTACAAATACAAATACTGTCACATCTGTAACTGTCTTAGCAAAACCCTGCCTAGTTTGTATCTTGGTTCGCACAACTTCCAGATTTGTTTTTACCATTATCTACAGTGTCGAAGTATTGGGTTACCAAAGTTTCGGCCTATTATGGTGAGTAGTTTTAGATTGATAGTGCTAGACAGTAGGAAGAGCAAAGAAATTGATTTGTACAATGATGTTTAAATTCACAGCCATAACTTCTACTCTATAGAGATGCTCAAAATGCTTACCATGTATTAGCAAATCAACAAAGGTGTAGTTTTAGTCCTGTGGTCACTTGCACATACTGTACAACAAAACAGTTAAAGTTCTGAGCATTGTTTGTAGTTTAAAAGGATTTTGCTTGAGTTACGCTTCCTTGGCAATGAAACTGTGGTGATTTGTGAATTATGAAATACACGGGATTACAGTAGAATGCTACATTTAAATAAGAAAATTGACTAAACTAAATAACTCCATAATTGTAGCAGAAATAGCAGGACATCAACTTGTTTAACTGGTGTGTGCTCTATTAGAGTAAACTTGTACTCTATTAGAGTGTTTGAGCTGAACTCGTATCATGTAGTGGTTCATAATAGAGATCACCTATGGTTTTCGTAGGCTCACTTCTATAGCCATTCAGTAGCTGGAATACAAAAAGTGAGAATGAAGTTTATACAGATAATCGGATCAGCTATTAGAAATACTGATATCAGCTTGTCTTCAGCTTATCAGTATTGGATCGGTTTGTTACCAAAAGCAGTAACCAATTGCAGGGTATGCGCATGGGTAATTGTTTATGGCATCAAATGGAAAGAGATTGCCCATTTGGCTGTTGTTTTTTATGGTTGCTGAAGACATAAAGTTTTCCATATGCTTGAAATGTTCTAAAGAAATGCCACGAGGGGGAGATAATACACCACTAATTATATAACCAAGTACTAAAGATAATATGAAATGCAGTCAAATTTTCGTCATAAATAATGAATGAATGAATTAATTAATGTACGTGAAAACTACAAGGTGTACAGACATGCACTAACCGGCGATAGAATTGCCACTGAACGAGGCACAAACGTATAATGCTTACTAATTTTCGTTCTGGTGACAAAAAGCCATGTTTTCAATATTCCATATAACGCATACCACAGCCCAACACAGTACAGGGAAGTTTGCCCATCCAGCTGCACAGAAGAGGAAGAATGTTTGTTTGTATTTTATATTCTTCCACCTGGCTTGCTAGGCTCTGGTTGGCTTGGCTATGTGTTTGTAAATGTATTGTAAACAGTGTGGTATGTGTTAATGTTTGCTTGTATTGTTTACTTGTATTGTACATTTTACCTTCACCTGGCTTACTAGGCTCTGGCTGGCTTGGCTGGCTGTCTTTCTTTATCTGGCTCACCTGGCTTGCATACTCTTAACTACTACAGTATTGTCAAGTTATGTATGCATATACTGTAGTGTGCACCCATCACTGTGCTATTTCCACACCACTGATGAACCCCATCTAGCTACCAGTGACCTCTAGTTGATACTGTGCTGTATATTGGCTACATAGCTGAATATTTTCCATCTTCGGTGATATTGCCAATAATGTATTTGCTGCATACAATACTACAATGATGTATAGCTCTCTCTTGTATGTTTTGTATGCATATACTATATACACATCACTGTGCCATTGCCACACCAATATTGTACCGGCACTTATCTACTGGTGGCCTCTAGTTACGATGCCACTATTGTGTTATATCTGTCACTATTGTGCCATAAGTTGAGTTGGGATTATGATTATTTTGATTGTGCCTTCACCACCTAGTTGCATGCATAGCCTCACCAGGGGGTTGTCATGTTGGTATATGTACCGTATAGCTGGTAATTTTCAAAAGGTTTTTATTTTTGGATATTTCGAAGAGGCCTTTCTTTTTGAAAATAAATTCTCACGTCTGGTTGTTCTTCGAAAATAAATTCCCACAAGTGAAAGCAACAATCCAACTTTTGGCGATTTGTTTGTGTATTCCTCGAGTTTTAGCTCAGTATTACTGATGATAATGGGTAAACTGTATCATTACTGTGCCAATAACCAGAAAACAGTTGATCCAGAATGGGAATTGATGCCAGAATCTATGGTAGATAGCTAGCTACGATCGAGCATGATCAAGTCAGTGAATTTACTCCACTCGAGACTCCCTCAGTCTTCTCTCCAGTGCACAGGGATGGGGATTATTCCATCAGTAAGTCAGTTTTTGGCAAACATTCACATATCTCATATTTTGTGACACGAATTTCCGTTTATTTGAAATCCATCCAGACTTCGAAATATGCACTCTTCGAAATTAAAATCCTTCGAAATTCAGATTTTGCTTCTTGTGCGAAATTTTCTGTTTTGAAAATTACTCACTATACGGTACTTGGTTGTATGTGACCTGGTCCTAGTTATACAACCAAGTACTAAGAATATTATGAAATGCGGTTAAAATTACGTCATTAATAGTGAATAAATAATAAATAATGTTTGAGAAAACTACGAGGCCTAGAGACATGAACTAAGTGGGGATAGATTCGCCTGTGAATGAAGGTACAACCGTATAATAAGTACGCCTGTTCGTGCTGATGACTTTACCGTACGTGTAATTCTATATAACGCCCGGCACCACACCCTTGTTTAATTACAGATTGCTTGAAGGAGAAGATTAGTAAACGTCTGTGGAGAGGCCAGAGGCCACTTTACTGGTAAACAACAACATTACAAGTATGTTTAAATGTTTGTAACTGTGTATTTTGTGTGCAGGATATGTGCTCCAGGCATCATGCAATAAACAACTGGCTGATGACCAGTTGGGATATCAGCTGATGCGCTCATAAACAACCAGCTGGAACAACAAGGTAATGAGTAATGTAATACTTTTACTGGTGGTAATTGTATTATACATCTTCATCCTTCATCTGGCTTGCTAGCGGCTGGAATTATTTTCCACTGGATTTATCTACTGCTCTACTGTGAGTCTGTATAATAGCTAAACAAGAAGCCGATGCAGTATATACAACAATGTGTAACTATCTCCTGTATGTTGTGCATGACTGTATGCATAATATTATAGACTGTGATCACTGTGCCAATGCCACACCGCTGATATACTGGCACATCACCTGTGGCCTCTAGTTATAACAGAGTCTGTTGTGCCATATTGGCTTGATTGGTTAATTGTGACTTCACTGTGTCCCTTGTTCTGCATAGCCTCATTTCACTGCTGAGTCATCTTGAGAGACACGTCACACCTACAATATATAGCTACTTTTTGTGTAGGTTGTGTTTTAGTATTGTGGTTTTCTGATGCCAGTTATACTCCCTTGCCTGTGTACGTATGCATATGTATCATTTCCACAGGTACACGCACACTGCTCTGAGTGTTTCCTATGGCACTGTTTATACTTGCCCAATGGGTAGGTTGCAACGTTGGTGTATGTACTTGGTTGTATGTGACGCGGTCCTAGTAATAATAATAATAATAACTAGTTGTACCTGTGCAAAATACGCTTGATACTAAGGCAATTGTTATGTGCTATTTGAGTGAATGCACTTAAATTTGAACATTACTAATGATCAAGGAGTAATTACATACCAACAAAGACATGATTTAGCATAGCTAATGATGTGCAACGCATAGTTTCTTCAATGGTGTGTGGCACTAACATCTAGTTATAATGTTGGTGACCTTGCATCAACAAAGAGTGACTGATGTCATAGTTTTTATACTGTAGGTTGGCTTTGTGCACTGGAATTTTTGCGTATCTGTGCAGTACTCATGCAGATGACTTATCAAGATGCATGTGTCCAGTTACAGGCTCTACACATGCACAGTCCTCATAAAGGTAGCATATCAAGATGTGTCCCATTACAATCATGGATATACACAAAAGAGATTAGTTTTGAGCGGCAGAAAAATTCCGCAATTGGTACTTCATTTGGATGATGTTGCATGAACTAACAAAGTGTCTGAGTGTGATATGAGGCTTGCTTACTCAGAGGCATGATCAGTTTACCAATAGTTGGTGCATCCCCACAATGAGCTATATTCTAATTCAACTTGCGTTTGTCACATGCAGTGGTTTATAATTAGATTGTGTTGTCTATTAGAGTAACTGAATTGGAGTTCCATTTCTCATGGTATTGTTGTGTTGTTTACTTATTGCATGACAAAGTGTGTATGCAGTACAGTATTGAGGTATTCAAGTTAATCGACCGTACTGAGCAAGGTCAACACCAGCACGTGTATTTGGATAGAGAAGAGTTGTTTAATTGCTTTCAGAATTAAGGTATCAGCATAGCCCAGGTGAATCCTTCATACGAAGAGTGGTTGCTCAAATAGAGGTCGTGTGTGTTCTATTAGGGTAGATATTGTGATGTATGTTCTATTAGGGTAGTTAAACGGAGATAAAGTAGTAGAGGTAAGAGTTGACTAAATTTGTCTACGATTCGTCACCTGGTAAGATAGATATATGTTCTGTTAGAGTAGTTGAACATAATCTTCCGTTCTTCCTTGCTCACAATGGTGTCATCCTGCAGGTTTCCTTTTGTTAGGCAGCCTGATTGGAATAATCATCGTTCTTTAACTTGCCACACCCACTACAAAACTCTCCTCCCTTGCAGTGGTGTTGCTAGTAATCCTCTGTTTTAGGTCTGTCTATAGTCCCTGACCTGCTTGTCTTTTTGTCACAGTAAAGCTATACTTCGTCTAGTGCACAGTAGTGTAGGCCTCAGGACGTCTATCCCTGTAGTGGACGGTGCAGTGTGTATTGCCACTGATTCTTCCTTGTGTAGTCAAAGTAGCCTGGTAGGAATGATCATCGCTCGTAGACTTGCCACGCCCACTATGGAACTCTCTTTATACCGGTGGGTGTGTTTGCTGGATGATAGTGTACACACCAGATCACATGATTAAATTTGCTGATGTGGTTGGTTAATCATGAAAAAGTGATTGATCCTATCAATGAGATAGGATCAATCACTTTTTCATGATCTTTAGATAGTTAAACCAAGACGTCATCTGATTTCTATTGGCAATGCATGTATACCAGAATTCCTTATATGTATATTGTAAACTTATAATGGCTGTTGAGAATGATAAGTATCTTGCAACCAAGGTTAGCACATAATGATAGACACGAAAACCACCTTATGACACATAGATTTGGACGGGTAGTTGGTCTAGTGAGTTTGAAGCTAATGGGGGGGGGACCTAGGAGGAGTTTGTGTTTGAAATTTTTGTGGCCTTGATTTTTCTGTTTCTCATTCTGTCATCCACAGGGGGTGAGAAGCGTCTAGAGTTGGGGCTGGTAACATGATAAGAGTCTCCAGAAAGTTTTGGACAAATTCGTATCTTAGTATTTCCCGTAGTTTAACAAATCGCCACCAATCCTGGATCAAAAGATTCACCTCAAATTTTAGATTTGAATGGTACCGATTCGATTGGAATCCAACCAAGAATGAAGGTACAGTACCAGAAAACAGTTGGAGAATTATTATATAGATATCATCAATTATGGACTAAACATTCTGAAGAGTACAAGAAGTACAAAGAAATGAAGACGGCAAAGGAAAAAGAAGCAACAAACAGTTAAGCCAATAAACAGACCAGCAGACTGAGCCTAAAACAAGTTGCTTTAGCTGAAGCTGAAGACTTGCACAAGGTATGGGACATTAATGACAACAGTGCAAACACAAAATTGCTGAAATGATTTTGCCCTAGACAACTAGCTATTCTCTGTTGTTGATGATAGTGGCCTGATACGTGTGCTGGAACCAAGGTACAAAATAGCAAGTCGAAGATATTTTTCTGAGACTGTGATTCCAAACATTGTTGAGAGGATGGTTCATGTCATTAGAGCTCAACTCAAAGTAATAAAGTACCTGAGCTTTACAACTGATGTTTGGAGCTCAAATATAAGTAGTGATTCATTGCTGAGCCTGCCAGATCATTGGGTGATGATTTTCAGTTGATCTCAGCAGTTTTACCAACCCAGTTTCTTGAGGAATGCCACACTGGCAGGCACATGGCCATGTAAAAACAAAAGACTGTGGAATCAGCACTGACCAGGTGCATTGTGTTGTAAGGGAGCATCATTGTTAAAGCCATGAGTGAAGCTAGTCTGCTCTGTTTTGTACACAGGTTGTGCATGATGGATTCTTAACACAACATGTGGTTATTGATTCGCTAGCTGTGTGTTGATCTATTGTTGGATATTTTAGTTGTTCATCTGTTGCAAGCCATAAGTTAGCAAGAATTCAGGGTTACCTCAACATACACTAAAATAAATGGCGGATCCAGGATGGGGCATTTGGGGCAAATCCCCCCCCCTCCACCCTCCATGACCTTGTGGAGGAGCCAGCCATACTTCTAGTAAATACTAAGGCCAAGATCAGTTTATAAAACTCATGAAAATATGCATATTTTACTAGCATTTATTACAAATTCACCTGAAACCAAAGTCAGCTAGCTGTGAAATTGTCACCCAGAACCTTCGTGCATACTAAGCACCTCTAAAAATAATTATCATGTTGCTGTTGTTTACGACATTCGGAACTTTTAATACTTCACAACCATCTGCAAGGCCAAAATGGCAAAAATTAACGGTGAGATACTACTAAGAGGTGATTATTTGCTGCTTCAAAATGCAGCAAATAACAAGAGAATCTGGCTCTCCCCAACCACCTACCAACTTATCCTGTTTGTGCCCCTCCCCTTGCCAGCTCCTGTATCCACACAGCAGAACTCTACGCTATACATGTTTCAGTCTGTTTTAGAACAGAAGATGACTCTTACTGCATACAATGCTGAGAAAGATATTGCTGACAGCAAACCAATAGAGGTAGCACGTAAAATGATACTAGTGCTTGGTAAATATTAAAGCAAAGAGGTACGTACCCTGTCAACAGTGTTGGGGGTAACACATTACTTATGTAACGAGTTACATAATATTACTTTTGTGGTAACTAAATAACATAACGAAATATGCTATAAAAGCTAGTAATATAATTCAAGTTACTTTACTTACAAATGTAACAGGTTACCTAAGTAATAAAGTTACTGTAATGAATCTAATATTAAGTAATTTTATTACTACAAGTGGTGAAGTTACGAGTAATACCTAGCCACAACAAAGTAATGAAGCCCATCTTGAATTAATGAATGAAACTTATTGACCACTTTGTTCTCTTAAATACAAATTAACACATTGTCCAATAATGCAATCATGTCACGTGATTGCACACGTGACAGCTTAAGGCTGTAGACACAAAGGAATATAATTTATTGTATAGTATGGATAATATGTTACTGCAAGTAGTAGTGATGTGTATTGAGTTACTTTTAAAAAGTAATTGCCCCAACACACTGCCTGTCAATGATATTAGAGTGCTGTTTGTTTGGAAGAAAGTAAATAACTTTACCTTTTTACACTCATATCAAAACACGTGGTAATGTTTCATTTGGCCCAAGAAACCAGCACTCCACACTCTGAGTATATTTACAGGAAGAAAGAAAAGGAGATTTTCACACATTCATAGCTCCATGCTGCCTTTACGAAGCAAGACAATTTTAGCTGTGGAAATGCTCAGCCACCGTCAGTAGTCCACATACCCAATTTATGCCAAATCGTAAGAATTCAGACTTCAAAAATTGGCTTAGTTTCTTTGTTTCTTCTTTTCACATACTTTCAAAAGCTGTCATAAAACATGAACAAGGAGTTATTAGCAATTATTCACAAAAAAAAACATTACTAATATGTTGTCACGCCTACAGCGTAAACCGCTTATGGGAAGAAGCTGAAAAATCAATGCATGGATAGGTTAACTATTGAACCTCAAACCTTCTGTAGTTTGAATAAATTGAGCTAAAGACCATGAAAATACAGTGAAAACCAACAATTATGAGATTGAGATGTGCTAATAAAAAAGATTACTTGCCGCAGACTGCTCTGGGGATTGAATGGAAAATCAATGTATAGATTTAAAGCCACAGAGTTATAACATGAAATCCAACTCAGTGTAGCAAGTGTGAGACCGAGATACTCTAATAGAGCACTCATTCTAATAGAGCAGTCAGCTAAGATAATTATTATTATAATTGCTGAACCTCACAAGCGAGTATAAGTCCAATATGGAGTACAAAAATTTAAACAAAATCACAATCATTGAGTTATTGAGTCAGTAAACACATTAATAGTAGCGTTGACAGTTTCATTGGGTAGTTGTTCCATATTGTTATAATAGCTAGAAAGTAACTAAACTTGTTTGAATCTATCCTTGAAAGTGGTACTGTCAGTTTGTAGTCATGACCTCTGGTAATTCCATGGTTAAACGTAATATAATCAGGTAGCTTTAGATCTACGATTTGGTAAATAATCTTGTACATCATTTGTAGCCTAATAGTATCTCTGTGATGGTTTAGTCTGAGTTTATTTATCATCTCGGTTACACTACTTGTGGGGTGGTAATTCTTCATTGCAAATCTTGCAGATCTTCGTTGAACTGATTCCAGTTTATCATTTTGTATGAGGGGACCAAGAGCAGACAGCATATTCTAGAATTGGATGTATGTAGGTCAGGTAGGCATCAGATTTTATTTCACGTTTGCATGAGTACAAGTTTCTCTTTTAAAAAGCTAAGGTGCTGTTTGCCTTTTTGCATACTGAGTCAATTTGTTTGTTGAAGCTTAGTTTGGAGCCGATAATAACCCCTAGATACCTGGCTTCATTTACATGTTGAAGTGGGTGGTCATATAACATATAGGAGTGTTCAATTATATGTTTTCAATAGTATCTGAAGTACTTCACACTTGTTGATATTGAAGGTCATCAGCCATTTACTTGCCCATAATTCCAAATTGTGTAAATCCTGCTGAAGAGTTTCTTGGTCATTTTTATTATTTATTTGTCTATAAAGTAAGCAATCATCTGCGAACAAACTACAGCATGAAGATAATACATTTAGGCAAGTCATTTATGAAGATAAGAAATAACAAGGGTCCTAAGACAGGAGGCACCACTTGTAATATTTACTGGGTATGACACATATCCATCACATACCACTCTGATTGGGTCCAGAAAGAAATGCTGATATCCATTCAAAGGTGGGACCTCTGATGCCATAATGATCTAATTTATGAAGTTATTATCAATGTGACGCTTTAACAAGCTTTGCAAAAGTCTAGTAAGATTACATCTGTTTGTGTTTTATTATTAAACAAAGGTATGAATAGTGCAGAGTAGTTGTTGTTCAGCTGAGCGTTTTGCATGAAATCCAAATTGGATCTCAGAAAGTGCATCATATCTTTCCAGGTGTGTCATAATGTTGGAGTAGACTATGTGCTCAAGTACTTTGCAACAAACACTTGTGAGGGAAATTGGGTGATAATTGCTAGGGTCACTTCTGATGCCTTTCTTGAAGAGTGGAGAGTAACCAGTGCCGTCTTCCAGTCTTCAGGGAGAGCACTCTGGTGGAAAGAAGCCTTCAATGAAAGAGTTAAACAGGGAGCTAGTTCATGAGATAATTCCTTCAGCAATTTAGGCAGTAAGCCATCTGGTCCTGTTGCTTTGAATGGGTCGATATTATTTAACAGTTGAACGCTAGTGAAAACTGAGTAGAAATGTTCATTCAATAAACTTGCTTTAGAAATATTTGTAGAATAGGTAATCTAAACCAAAATAGCCAAACTATAAAAAAGATTGTGGCCCCCAAAAAGGCCAAGATGAAAAAAGATGTGAAATCCAAGGTGGCGGCCAAGAAATGGCTGTGATGGTAGGTTAATTCGGCACCAAGTTCACCTGAATTGTCGTAATTAAAATTTTTGCCATTAACCTACCATCACAGCCATTTCTTAGCCGCCACCTTGGAGTTCATATCTTTTTTTACCTTGGCCTTTTTGGGGGCCGCACCGTTTTTTTACAGCTTGGCTGTTTTGGATTAGATATCACTTCTTTTTGTATTGCAAGCCACAAAGTTGGCCATAAATTGGCTTTGGTGCTACCTTTTAACTTGTTGTTTTTCTTTACTGCAGGAATTGTGGAACAAAGGAAGTAATTGTGTGTATAGCTTTTGTCTGATTAAACATTTGAATATTTAACACTGAATGATCAAGACACACGATAGTGTGTTGTGCGGCCCAAGAAGCCGGCGCGCCACACCGTGAGTATATTTACAGGAAGAAAGTAAACGCGATTTTCACACCTTTGTAGCTCCGTGATTCCTTATCCGATTGAAACCAAAGTTGCTACAGAGGTGCCGGCTAGGTAGGGGAGTCCACATTCCAAACTTGAAGAAAATCGCTCCAGCCATTTCCGAGATACGAGCGGCCAAAGTTTGGGTTTTTTTTCTTAGTTTTTTTCTTCTACTTCTTTTCGCACACTTTGCAAAATCCGCAATAAAACACGAATGCGTGCTCCAATCGGGCTGAAATTTGGCGCACTTAAAGGGCTCATTAAGGCGAATCTCAGTACCAAGTTTGGTAGGAATCCGATGAACATTCACGGAGTTATGACCGATTATCTGCGTAAAATAAGGTCGAAGGTCTGTCACGCCCACAGGGTAAACCGCTTGAAGGAATGAGCTGAAAATTGCTATGTAGATGGAGTAACTATCGTAGGAGTGCCTTTTTGTGGTTTGAAAGGAATCCAGTTACAGTGCCATCGAGATATAACACAAAACCCAACCTGTGTCACAATTACGCGATCGATTTTTATGAATAAAAAACTAATAGTTTTCACGCCTACCAGGCAAACCGCTTAGAGTAGTGAGTTGAAAATCGGTGTGTGGCTGGAATAATTATCATAGAAAGTCCGTGCAGTAGTACAGAAGAATCGGATTACAAACCACTGAGTTATGATTCCAAAGCCAACTACGTGTAGCATATGCGAGATCGAGATACTCTAATAGAACAGTCACCCTAATAAAGCATTCAGCTACGTTTATAACTTACTCCATTATAGAATTATATTACATTGCAAGTTATTCTGTAGGGAGTTCAGCTACATACAGTTAATCTTATAGACAATTCAGCTACAAGCAAGTCACCCTGTAGAGAATTCAGCTACAAATACGTTGCTGTAGAGATTCAGAACATTATAAGTCACACTGAAGAGAATTCAACTATAAACAAGTCACTGCGTAAAGTGTTCAGCTACAAAAAAGCTACCTAGTAGAGAGTTCATCTAGATCAGCTACAAACAAGTTACTTTATGCAATGTTCAGCTACAAGTAAGTCACTCTGTAGAGAGTTCAGCTACAAACAAGTCACTCTGTAGTACAAACAAGTCACCGTGGAGAGAGAGTTCAGCAACCAATCAAAAAACCACCATGTAAAAGAGTTCAGCTATACAAACAAGATATAACTCTATAGAGAGATCAGGTAGAAACTTAACAGATCACACTGTAGAGAGTTCAGCTAGAAACAAGTCATCCAGACTAAGTAGAGAGATCAACTAGAAAACATCACCTTGTAGAGAGTTCAAATCACCCTGCAGATAGTTCAGCTACAAACAAATCACCCTATAGAGAGATCAGCTAGAAGAAGTCACCTTGTAAAGAGTTTAGCTACAAAGAAACTACCATGTAGAGAATTCAGCTATGAACAGATCATCCTGTCAAGAGTTCAGCTAGAAACAAGTCATCCCGTAGAGAGATCAACTAGAAGAAGTTACCTTGTAGAGAGTTCAGCTACAAAGAAACAACCATGTAGAAAGTTCAACTGCAAACAAATCAAACTGTACAGAGTTCAGCTACAAACAAATCACCCTGTAGAGAGATCAGCTAGAAACAAGTCACCTTGTAGAGAAATCAACTAGAAGAAGTTACCTTGTAGAGAGTTCAGCTGCAAACAAACCATCATGTAGAGAGTTCAGCTGCAAACAAATCACCTGTAGAGAGTTCAGCTACATACAAATCTCCCTGTAGAGAGATCAGCTAGAAGAAGCTACCTTGTAGAGAATTCAGCTACAAAGAAACCACCATGTAGAGAGTTCAGCTGCAAACAAATCGAATTGTAGAGAGTTTAGCTACCAACAAATCACCATGTAGAGAGTTCAGCTAGAAACAAGTTATCCTGTAAAGAGATCAGCTAGAAGAGGTTGCTTTGTAGAGTGTTCAGTTATGAACAAACCATCATGTAGAAAGTTCAGCTGCAAACGAATCACCCTGCAGAGAGTTCAGCTACGAGAAGATCACCCTATAGAGAGTTCAGCTAGAAGAAGTCACCTTGTAGAGAATTCAGCTGCAAAGAAACCACCATGTAGATAGTTTAGTTGTAAACAAATCATCCTGTAGAGAGTTCAGCTACGAACAGATCACCCAGTAGAGTTCAGCTAGAAACAAGTCACCCTGCAGAGAGATCAGCTAGAAACAAGTCATCCTGTAGAGAGACCAGCTAGAACAAGTCACTTTGTATGTAGAAAGTTCAGCTGCAAAAAAATCACCCTGTAGAGAGGTCAGCTACAAACAAATCTCCCTGTAGAGAGATCAGCTAGAAGAAGTTACCTTGTAGAGAGTTCAGCTACAAAGAAACCATCATGTAGAGAGTTCAGCTGCAAACAAATCACCTGTAGAGAGTTCAGCTACAAACAAATCACCCTCTAGAAAGATCAGCTAAAAGAAGTCACCCTGTAGAGAGTTCAGTTACAAAGAAACCACCATGTAGAGAGTTCAGCTACAAACTAGTGACCTTGTAGAGACATCAGTTACCTTGTAGAGAGTTCGGCTACAAAGAAACCATCATGTAAAGAGTTCAGCTGCAAACAAATCACCTGTAGAGAGTTCAGCTACAAACAAATCTCCCTGTAGAAAGGTCAGCTAGAAGAAGTCACCTTGTAGAGAGTTCAGCTACAAAGAACCATCATGTAGAGAGTTCAGCTGCAAACAAATCACTGGGAGGGTTTGCATACTGATTTCTGTTTTTACCTAAAAGAATATTGCTTATGTTGTCAGGAATGCTGAGATGAATCTCTGGGAGGATTGGGTAGGGAAGGACAATGGATTAATAAGGAAATTTTACTACAATTTTAGATGATTAGGTTTAGCTCTCCATTTGTGACCCAGTCTGGGAAAACCGGGCTTATCGCCTATTTAAAAGTATCGAGAAATGCTGGTTTAAGTATTTAGTGTGTTGTAGCTCGCCAATGGTTGAAGCTATGTGTACCAAATTTTCACACGTTTTGCACGAATTCCTTACCTTTCACAGCATCCACTGTGCAAGTAGCCAACAACTAAGCTTCCCGCCATTTTAGATAGTTTTAAACCAAGGTTGACTGTATCAGGTGAGCTGCAAAATGGGTGGGAGGCGGGGGCCTGGAAGGCAGGCAAGATGGTGTTCAAAGATTAAAAAGGAAGGTGTAGGGATGAATTAGGCCAAGTTTTGGGCCATTGAGGTCTCAAAATTGGCTAAAATGAAAGGAAATTCATAGCAGAGGTACTTATTCAACACCACAGAGCTGTACAGCCACATACAGTCATCCCCAGGCTGACCAGAGCTCCATTAAGGCCGCACACCGCACGTACAGATCGCCACTGAGCTTGGGAAAAGCAGCCAGCAAAACCAGACCACTCAAGTCTAGTTGATTTTGATTGTGGAATTAGATAGTTTATTCATATAGCTTTGTGTCCTGGGTGAAAAATCGAATCTGCTGACATGGGTGATAAGACCGGTTTTGTCAGACTGAGTCACATTTGACCTTCTATGCTTCAACTCTTCAAGAATTTTTGGACCTAACCAACCCAACTTTTCCATTGACTGAAAAACTGAAATAAAATTCATAAGTGGAAAATGAAACTAAATTGCCACTAGAAAAACTCTGAACACAAGCCTCGTATTCTTCCAATTCATTTAACTATGGTGGCTGGTTCCAGGAGTTTCTCACTTATGCTCAGTTATTTCCAAGAAATTTCTCGCTTATTCTCACTTCTTAATTATTTTCTTACTTATTTACCAAATATTTTTCATTTCTCAAGTTATTTTCTTAATGATATCTCACTTTTGAGTTCATTTCTCAGTTACGCTTCCAATTTCTCAGTGTTACCCTCTCAGGTACGCATTTCCCATTTCTCAGTTACTTTCTTGATTATTTTCCAGTATTTTTTCTCAAGTACATGGCATGCAAAAGCACTAGACTAATGACTGTTGTGGACTGTGTAGCTCTTCTATATGAAGTTTTCTGGCACAGCATGGTGCTGTATTGTCTGAGGAGGTACTGTTGGATGCCTGTGATTGACCCATGCAGCAGGATGGAGGCTTGAGAAATTTTATTTGAAGTGACGAGAAGAGGAAGAGCTGAAGTCATCCAATGAAGAAACAAAGCTATGGAGTTAGCAGCACAAATTTGGAACTGGCTGGCTGCTTGTATAGCTGACAATGAAAACAAATGCCTGGGTAGCTACATATGTATTACAAGGCTGGCTCAGCAGGGTGGGCCAAGTGGGCCATGGCCTACCCAATAATTCCTGCCTAAATATTTTAACTAAGCAAACCATTTTAATTATTTTGACACCTGGTTTCCAATTGTCACTAAAGTGGCTGGTCATGTTTCTCCTTGTAACAGCTGCTGTTGACATTGCTTGTCATAGTTGTTGTAGGAGGCCATTTACGATTGTTATTACCTGGTAAAGTAACACCCTGGCCTTTATTTAGGACAGGTGTTTATGGCATTTATTTAGGCGTTTAAGGTCTGACAACACGTGTCATCATTGAACTGGACAATATCCATGTGTTTAGCTTTCTTCCTTATGATAAAGAAGTGTTCTGCCACACTTGCCAGAAGGCTACCAGGGAGAAGAAAATATGTAGCTTATATAACAAGGTCTGATCAAGCTTTTGTAAGTTTAACATTAGCTAGCTAATATTAACTGGTTTATAAACCGACTTTGCATTTCTGGCAGCTTTCAACGAATGGAAAGATCGACTGGCAAAATTTTTAAGCTGGATACTAATTAGCTATAAGAACACTGAATATGTTTAACAAATTTTCTGTCTAAATTATCATAATTTTCAATCTCAAGCATCTAAATTTCAAAAAATTTCCTTGGGGAGGGGGGGGGGGCATGCCCAGGCATTTTGCAAGTGCAGTGTACAGTGACTTTTACCCCTGTCAAGTATATAACAGTTTGGCCCACCCGATGTTAAAAAAGTGAGCCGGCCCTGAATATTGTAATAGAATCTATTACAACATAGTTTAGTTCCCCTACATTAGCATGTTACTGCTATCTGTTCAATGCCAAGGTAGGGATTTTCCCACATACATACGTAGCTATTTTGCAATAGCTACCATTATTCATATCTCTCGTTTCACTACTTAGTATCACTGGAACCCTACTTCATTTTAAATCAACATTTTTTATTTGTACTATGTACATAGTTTGTTAACTTTTTGCTATAGCATACGTACACATAGCTATGTTACACATG
The DNA here is from genome assembly GCF_963678975.1 of Dysidea avara. Taxonomy (NCBI): domain Eukaryota; kingdom Metazoa; phylum Porifera; class Demospongiae; order Dictyoceratida; family Dysideidae; genus Dysidea; species Dysidea avara. Next base: position 2,686,421 of record NC_089281.1, read on the forward strand.
TACTTCTGACTGCTTTATTAGAGTATCTCAATCTTGCTGCTGGGCATGGTTTACCATGTCTAGTTTTCTATAGCAAAACCGCAGCTGATTGCAGTTAGATCATTAAGGGGTGTGGTCATGGAATGCGCTGATCATTAAGTGCAAGGCACATATTCTGATTCTTTAGGGATGTTATCAGATCAGCATTTGTTTTATACTTGAAGTGTAGCTACACGTATTTACTCCACCTACAATAGCTTAAGCGCTTCAAATAGTTTTGTGGCATCTAAATAAGCTCCTCTAATGAAATTGTTGATGCAGAATATTAATACCTTCCATACATGAAAAAGAAGATAAAGATAAAAGGAAAGGCACATGCCACCAGTGAGTTTGTTATTAAAGTGATGGCTGTGCACTGCTTTGTTTGACCACTAGCCTTGCAACTGTGGTCAGGTAGTGAGGTAGGCAAACTAAAATACTGGTTTTGATGATGTTTTATGCTATATCTGGCCATCTGACCCTTCTGTGATCAATATCTGAGTGTTTTCTTGTTTTTAATGCTGGATTTGAAGTTAGATACACTAAGGCTATTCTGTGAAAGTGATTTCATGTTTCTATGATGGTTTTTACCAGTTAAGTAGTATTTTTAGTGGCACCTGTCACTTTAAGGGGAACCGTACTATATATAAACAGGAATGCCGTGTTATTTGATAAACAATACTGAACTTCTTGATATGTAAAGTAAACCATCTAGAACTCTTTTAGGGTTTTATGGGAGAGTTCCTACAACCCCCCAAGTATTTGTGAGGAGCACAAATGCTGATTTTCAAGGTCAGTTAGGGTCTTCTATAAGTCTCTTTGGTGCCTGGAAGGTATACTTTGAGTGTTGTGGAGTTGGACAGATTTCTGGGTGTTTTGTGATTGTTCAAGGGGTGCTGGTGTTGATGTTGGCAATAGCAGTTTGACAATGCAGGAAACAGCTGTTGCGTATCAGGATTCTACCATTATGAGTCGTGATAAAGTAGTGGTGGTGGGGACCATGTTGACAACAGTTCCACAAGTGTCCCACATTTTTTGTTTGTGGATGTTGCAGTGCAACTTTAGAGCCTGTTAATGTAGTCCAGGAAAACTTTCAGGTGCAAAAATGTTGGGGATGGCAAAAGAAAAAGGGTGATAATAGCATTGAGGAAAATGCTGGCATAATAGGCATGGCTTAAAGTGGAAATTGGGGAACACAAATTATGCACATATTGCATGCACAAAAGAATTGAGGTACTCTTATAGAACAGTCATGCACAATAGCAATCAACATAATATGTGGTTTTTGTTATGGTCAAACCATCCAAGGATCAATAGAAAGTCATTACATTATCATATCATACATGTAGCTATCCAGTTGGAAATGACCAATCAAATTATAGCAAAATGTCAAGCATATTAGGTGAGAAAATTATAGGTGAAAAAAGCAATATAGACTAATTGCTAAACCTGATTTACTACCTTCACAAATGAAATGATCAGTAACGTTCTACTATCCTGTGATCCATGTCATTAATCTTCATGCACCATGGTTTTATTTGGTAATTTTAATACAGTGTATGCATCATTTGACAAGTTTCTTATCCTGTGTTACTATTCAATAGGATAAACTGTACTATATGTATTCTTCAACAAAATTGTGTGTGTCTATACAGATTGATGACCCCGAGGCTAATAAGAAGCCTTATGAGAAATATCTAAACCTTACAACCATTGAGGAACTAGCTGAAGTGATTGGTGCTGTAAAGTATGTTGAGTGTTCAGCTCTTACTCAAAAGGGATTGAAGACTGTGTTTGATGAAGCAATCAGGGCAGTATTCAAGGTATAAAAATATGGCAATCTTATTAGTGCTATGAGCCTGTGAAGCCATAGTGCATATGTAATTGCTAATCACCTAGTGTAAATAGCACTATTTATTGTTATATGTAGTTGTGTTTGTTTGCAACAGAAGTACATGGTGTATTGTGTTGCACAATGAAGTGGGATGATGATGTATGGTTGTTGTGCATTCAAATACATGTATTGATAATGAAATTAGGTTCTAGAGACCTTGTCTAAAACTTTTAGCCCCAAAAGTCCCTCCCAAAAATGTTGGCATTTTTGCCAGTGGGCAGAATTTAAAAATGGCTGCTATAGCACAATAACTATGTACAATAGCTGAAGTCTTTAACAAGGACACTTTTTTGAGTAAGTCAACCATCAGATTGTCATTTCTGGCCACAGTAAAGCTCTCATACAACCAAGTATTAAGAATAATAAGAAATGCGGTTAAAATTATGTCAAATAAATAAACAAATAATGTTCTCGATAACTATGAAGCATAGAGACATGAATTAACTGGGGATAGATCCGCTTGTGAACAAAGGCTTATGCCAGTTCATGCTGATAACTTGAACAGGTGTGTAATTATATATAATTTCCAGTACAAAACAGCTAATTAAGTGCCACGCCTGCATTCATGATGACCATAGTGGAAGGATTAGCGACAACGAAGAAAGGGCACTAGAGTACTCATCAGACATGGGGCCAAGTACATTTAAAAGTACTTAAGTAAAGTACAAGTACTTTTGAATTTTCCAAGTACAAGTACTCCAGCAGCAATCAAGAGAGTACTTAAGTAAAGTACAAGTACATTTTGTTGTAGTAAAATATATCTAATCAAAAACAGTTAAGCTGTAAAAAAAGGTGCGGCCCCAAAAAGGCCATTATGAAAAAAGATGTGAAATCCAAGGTGGCGGCCAAAAAATGGCTGTGATGGTAGGTTAATGGTAAAAATTTTAATAACGACAATTCAGGTGAATTTTGTCTTGCCACAAAATTCGCCTGAATTGTCGTTATTAAAATTTTACCATTAACCTACCATCACAGCCATTTCTTGGCCGCCACCTTGGATTTCACATCTTTTTTCACAATGGCCTTTTTGGGGCCGCACCTTTTTTTACAGCTTAGCTGTTTTTGATTAGATTTCACTTCTTTTCGTGTTTGTATACGGCCGGCTTTGGGGATTTTCTTTTCTTTACCACAGGAAGAAGAAAAGATGAAGCAGATGTTAAATACTTTAAATATTTCTGATTTTATCAGTAAATGTACAAATTATATATATATATATATATATAATACATATATTTATTACAGAACACTCTACACGGTGGTTTCTTTATAACTGAACACTCTACAAAGTGACTTCTTCTAGCTGATATTTCTACAGGGTGATTTGTTTGTAGCTGAACTCTCTACATGGTGGTTTCTTCGCAGCTGAACTCTCTACATGGTGGTTTCTTTGCAACTGAACTCTCTACAAGGTGGCTTCTTCCAGCTGATATTTCTACAGGATTTGTTTGTACTGTAGCTGAACTCTCTACATGATGGTTTCTTTGCAGCTGAACTCTCTACAAGGTAACTTCTTCTAGCTGATGTCTCTACAGGGTCACTTGTTTGTAGTTGAACTCTCTACATGATGGTTTCTTTGTAGCTGAACTCTCTACAAAGTAACTTCTTCTAGCTGATGTCTCTACAGGGTCACTAGTTTGTAGCTGAACTCTCTACATGGTGGTTTCTTTGTAACTGAACTCTCTACAAGGTGACTTCTTCTAGCTGATCTTTCTACAAGGTGATTTCTTTATAGTTAAACTCTCTACATGATGGTTTCTTTGCAGCTGAACTCTCTACAAGGTAACTTCTTTAGCTGATCTCTGTACAGGGTGAATTGTTTGTAGCTGAGCTCTCTACAAGTGACCTCTTCTAGCTGATCTCTCTACAGAGTGATTTGTTTGTAGCTGAGCTCTCTACAAGTGACCTCTTCTAGCTGATCTCTCTACTGAGTGATTTGTTTGTAGCTGAACTCTCTACATGGTGGTTTCTTTGTAACTGAACTCTCTACAAGGTGACTTCTTCTAGCTGATCTTTCTACAGGGTGATTTGATTGTAGCTGAACTCTCTACAAAGAACTTCTTCAAACTGATCTCTGTACAGGGTGAATTGTTTGTAGCTGAACTCTCTACAAGGTAACTTCTTCTAGCTGATCTCTATACAGAGTGACTTGTTTGCAGCTGAACTCTCTACATGATGGTTTCCTTGTAGCTGAATTCTCTAAAAGGTAACTTCTTCTAGCTGATCTTTCTACAGGGCGATTTGTTTGCAGCTGATTTCTCCACAAGGTAATTTGGTTGCAACTGAACTCTACATGGTGATTTCTTATAGCTGAGCTCTCTACAAGGTGACTTCTTCTAGCTGAACTCTCTACAGAGTGATCTTTTCGTAGCTGAAACTCTCTACAGGGTGATTTGTTTGCAGCTGAACTCTCTACATGATGGATTCTTTATAGCTGAACTCTCTACAAGGTGACTTCTTCTTGTTGAACTCTCTACAGGGTGAATTGTTTGTAGCTGATCTCTCTACATGATAGTTTCTTTGTAGTTGAACTCTCTACAAGGTAACTTCTTCTAGCTGATCTTTCTACAGAGCAATTTGTTTGTAGCTGATTTCTCTACAGGATGATTTGTTTGCAGCTGAACTCTCTACATGGTGGTTTCTTTGTAGCTACAAGGTGACTTCTTCTAGCTGAACTCTCTACAGGGTGATCTTTTTGTAGATGATCTCTCTACAGAGTGATTTGTTTGCAGCTGACCTCTCTTCCTGATGGTTTCTTTGTAGCTGAACACTCTACAAGGTAACCTCTTCTAGCTGATCTCTTTACAGGGTGAACTGTTTGCAGCTGAACTCTCTGCAGGGTGATTTAAACGCTCTACAGGGTGATTTATTTGCAGCTGAACTCTCTACATGATGGTTTATTTGTAACTGAACTCTCTACAAGGTAACTTCTTCTAGCTGATCTTTCTACAGGGCGGTTTGTTTGTAGCTGAATTCTCTACAAGGTGATTTATTTGCAGCTGAACTCTCTATAGGGTGAATTCTTCTAGCTGAACTCTCTACAGGGTGATCTTTTCGTAGCTGAACTCTCTCCAGGGTGACTTCTTCTAGCTGATCTCTCTACAGGGTGATTTGTTTGCAGCTGAACTCTCTACATGGTGCATAGTTTCTTTGTAACTGAACTCTCTACAAGGTGACTTCTTCTAGCTGATCTCTCTACAGGGTGATTTGTTTCTAGGTGAACTCTCTACAGGGTGACTTGCCTGTAGCTGAATTGTCTATCAGATTAACTGGTTGTAGCTGAATTCCCTACAGAATAACTTGCAATGTAATATATTTCTTTGATGGAGTAAGTTATAAACGTAGCCGAATGCTCTATTAGGGTGACTGTTCTATTAGAGTATCTCGATCTCGCATTTGCAACACGTAGTTGGCTTTCGAATCATGACTCAGTGGTTTGTAATCCGATTCTTCTGTACTACTGCAAGGACTTTCTATGATGATTATTCCAGCTACACACCGATTTTCAGCTCATTGCTTTAAGCGGTTTGCCGGGTAGGCGTGAAAACTAATAGTTTTTTTATTCATAAAAATCGATTTCGTAATTGTGACACAGGTTGGGTTTTGTGTCATATCTCCATGGTCTTTATCTCGATTCTCTTCAAACCACAAAAAGGCACTCCTACGATGGTTACTCCATCTACATATCAATTTTCAACTCATTCCTCCAAGTGGTTTACCCTGTAGGCGTGACAGACCTTCGACCTTATTTTACGCAGATAATCGGTCATAACTCCGTGAATGTTCATCGGATTCCTACCAAAGTTGGTACTGAGATCCGCCTTAATGAGCCCTTCAAGTGTGCCAAATTTCAGCCCGATTGGAGCACGCATTTGTGTTTTATGGCGGATTTTGCGAAGTGTGCGAAATGAAGAATAAAAAAAAAAACGAAGAAATTAAAATGAAACTTTGTTCGCTCGTATCTCGGAAATGGCTGGACCGATTTTCTTCAAATTTGGTATGTAGACTCCCATAACTGGCCGGCACGTCTGTAGCAAATGTGGTACCAATCGGAGAAGGGATCACAGAGCTACATAGGTGTGAAAATTACGTTTTCTTTCTTCCTGTTAATATACTCACGGTGTGGCACGCCGGCTTCTTGGGCCGCACGACACACTATTGTGTGTCTTGATGCTGTATTCAGTGTATTGTAGTATGTAAGTGTGCCTAGGGGGGTTGGTTTTTGTCAACCATTCTCTCTCTTAAACTCTTAAAATTCACTGACTTGAACAGCATCATTGTTTTTGTTTGCCAGAATGCTATGACATCATTAATCATGGCAACATGGTACATAGTAAGGTTGGGGAAGGCAGTAGAAGAGTCGCAAGAAGTTGTAAACTGCACCTTCACCCACTGTGTACAAACTACATACAATGTTTGCAGTACTACAAGTACTTTAAGTACTCAAGTACATACAAGTACTTAGCAAAGTACTTGAGTATAAGTACAAGTACACTGGGGAAATTAAGAAAGTATTTAAGTAAAGTACAAGTACTTTCAAATCTGTACTTAAGTGTACTTAAGTATAAGTACTCGTGTACTTGGCCCCATGTCTGGTACTCATTGTTTGTGGCTACTGCCTCTTTATTTGCTAAGCTGTTTTCAGGTAGCACAGTGAGTTTCAAGTCACCTTGCCAGGTGCCAGTGGATGCGCTCCACTTGAAGATCAAGCTTATGAGTACCTGCTGTCAATGTTAACATGATTGTTTGTTTGTTATGGATTTGTTTGTTTGTATTATTTTTGTATACAGTAGGACCTCTATTATCCGCCGACTAGTGGCTTTATAACGAAACTCAAAGGAAATATGATTTATAGAAACTATATTCATAGCAATGAATAATCTCTAGTATGCCTATCACTTTGTTGTATTTCTGAGAGAGCACTTGTATGGTCGCTTGTAGCAAATTGCAACTGTGTGCTTACAGGAAGAAGTAAACTATGCAGAGACACTATTCGCAACCTTCTAAGTGTAAAAGTGCTGTTACCTTGACTAACGCTATTGTGCTATAACAAAGTTCTAAGGAGTTCACACAACAGAATCTTATATTTATATTGTTACAAGTACACAAAAAATTAAAATTTTCAACTAGAGTAGGGACCATAGCACATCGATACAAAGTACTGAAACAAGTTGGAGTAGTCCATGATAGTAAAACAATAAGAAGTGTTATGTCCCTACTGTGCATTTCCGTTATGGTATCTTGAGCACAGTAGGGATATAACACTTCTCATTGTTTTACTGTGATTTAATATCATGGACCACTCCAACTTGTTTCAGTACTTTTTATCGATGTGTTTATGGTCCCTACTCTAGTTGAAAATTCTACATTTTTGTGTACTTGTTTGTTAACTTTTTTTGTAATTAATTATTATGACTGGTGAACCCATACATACTGCATCTGAAATAGCACCATGCACCCCAGCTATATCAATTATCGTCTGAAAAGTAAAGTATCCATTACTCTTTGTTGTCAGCTATATTCAACTCATCACACAGCAGTACGAATCAAGAACTGTTCGAAAAACACCTCTGCAATCAAAATAGCTACTATGAAAAATACAGACGATTTCTGTTACGAAGGGAAGCCATCACGTGCTACCGCCAAATCAACACTTTTTGCTGTCAGCAAAGATGAATAGGACACAAATGAGGACACTGGTAAGTCCATGAAGAACGTGTTGTATGTACTGCAGTGTGCCTAAAGGCACCTCTTGGGCCGAAGTGACGTCAAACAGTGAAAAATCAAGCCCGTAGCCTTAGCCGTTATCGAGTTATGCTTGTCTGAAGGAATCAGTCAATTACTTAGTCAGTCAATCAGTCAGTTACTCAGTCAGTAGAAAATTCCGTTAAATAATTTATTTATTTTTAATTCCGTAGCAACTTTTTGAAGGCGTTTCGGCTCAATCTGAAAGCTTCTTCGGGTTTAGTTTGACCTAACCAATAGTGTATCATCATTGTCTGAGAAAATTGAGGCTGTTTTTTAGGTGATGTTATTTTGTGGGCCACGCCTACTCCTTTGTGGTCCCTACTATACAGTATGTCGCACTGTATGGTACGGTTTCTTTAGTATATGAAACTGCTGCCAATAGTATAACAGCAAAGAGAAATTGTTTTGTTCCAAATACACATGATACTTACTAGTGTACCAATACTCATTACAATAACCACCATAGGGTTGTGAAGGATGCTTCCAGTGGTGGCGTGTGTTCTATTAGAGTTTTTGCAAAAACATAGACAATCCCTATTATGAAACTCTGGCTAATGATAACACACACACAGACACACACACACATGCACACCACACACACACACCACACACACACACACACACACACCACACATACACGCCACACACACACACACACACACACACCACACACACACGCCACACACACACACACACACACACACACACACACACACACACACACACACACACACACACACACACACTCACACACACACACACACACACATCACACACACTCGCACACCACACACGCGCACACACACACACACGTACACACATCACACACACTCGCACACCACACACGCGCACACCACACACGCGCACACACACACCATACTCACACACACGCACACACACTCGCACACCACACACACACACACACACACACACACACACACACCCACACACACACACACACACACACACACACACACACACACACACACACACACACACACACACACACACACACACACACACACACACACATGCACACACCACACACACACACACACACACATGCACACACCACACACACACACACACACACACACACACCACACTCACACACACGCACACACACTCGCACACCGCACACACACTCGCACAGCACACACACACACATGCACACACCACGCACACACACATCACACACACACACACACACACACATCACACACACACCACGCACACACACACACATCACACACACACCACGCACACACACACACACACACACACCACACTCACACACACACGCACGCACGCACGCACACACACACACACACACACCACACACACACACACACACACCACACACACACACATACACACACACCACACTCACGCACACACACACACACACACACACACATATTTTTCAGGAAACCAAGTGTGCACCCACAGCTATCCTAGTGCTGGGCGGTATACTGGATATACCGGGATCCGTGGTATTATCACCAAACCAGTTCAAAGGTATTTACTTTGGTAATATGTGACTGGATTTAGCAAAATCAACTATGTGGGCACAAGAGTCAAAAATGAGATAACACCACCATGAAGTTGCTGCACTATCAAGCTAACGATTTCCGTATCGAACTCACCTTCAACTTGTCGGGTCTACTTTTGGTAGGCTGTTTCCTGGTGACCTATATAACCATGCCAAATATCTGTACAGGTCTGTGCAGGAGTCTGTAAAGAACAGGGAAGTGCTTAGGGGGGTTCATACACTCTGGACAGCTGAATGTGTGATGTATGTCTGTTTTGTGAGATTTCAGTCTATTTCCTGCCTCTGACGGGCTGTTTTGTGGTCTGGTTCCTTCAGTCACCATCCTCGTCCATTTTGTAGTCTGTCTCTTGCCCGCACCGCCACCCCCCACCCTCCACCCTTTTTGAGGACATGTGATACAGTAGTACTGGTGAAAAAATCTATCCAAAATGGCGGGAAACTCTACAAGGATTACTTTGGTCACCAGATGCTCTTAAAGGTTGCAAATTGCTCCATCTTTGGTGAAAAATCCATATGTGTAGCTGCCAAGGCTGGTAAGTAACAAAGCTTCAAATACGTTTTTCTCTGAATCAACTATGTGCCCATACAGGTGATTTTCCAAAATCCAGTCACATATTAGCATGAATGCCATTAGGTTTATTATGCCCAGACATCAGGTCTTTGGCATTTAATTAAGTTATGTGTTGATGGTTTGGTGGTGACCACAAGTTCTGCCTAACAGTAAACTGTGCAGTTTCAGATTACGCCAGCCTACTTGTATCACCTGTGTAGCAGTTAGCAAAAATGCATTTATAATCTGTTAACCATGTTACTTGTGACATATATCCAACTTTGGATAGTAACTACAGATTAACAGATAACTGTTTTTAACACAAATGAACATTACCAGTTTGATTAGAAATGTAATGTGTACAGTGGAACCTCGATTATCCGAACACCGATTAACCGAACTCTCGATTATCCGAACAACAAATCGACTGCTCAATTAGGGTATTTTGTCAAAAAGTGTATGCTTTATTAGAGTAGTTGAGCAAAGCTCAGTATATAAATGTATGGATATTCGATCTTACGTACTTTCGATTATCCGAGCACCCTTCCCTCCCAATTAGTTCGGATAATCGAGGTTCCACTGTATTAGTTGATTACCAGGATACCGTGAAATACTGGATACCACGGTATTTTCTGAATACTGGATACCGGGAGCAAAAATGCAATACCGCCCAGCACTAAGCTAGCTTTGGCCGGCTGTGAGTGCATGTTTGGTTTAATAACATAATTGAGTTCCTTATTTCAAAGCAAGTATTTAGATTTGTTTAATTAAAGACTTTGTCAACCAAGAATTCATTTAAATGCTATTTGCTTTAGACTCCAGGATTGAAACCATCAAAACAAGTAAAAGCAATGAGCACACAACGCAGAAGATTGTTGAAGCAAAGACTTGACAGAATAAAAAGAAACCATGAAACAATTCCTGTCAGATTTCTCAAAATATTTTGCACAGGATCAGGAGCTGCTGGTAAAACTAGTTTTATTCAGTTGCTGTTGAAAAAGAAATTTAACGAAAAACATCACAGTACCAATGTTGTTCATGCCAATCAAGCTGTGTCTGTTAGGACAGCTGCTTTTCATGGTACATCTGGTGATGTTAATTGGATTGAAATGGACATAAATCTTGAAATCAGATTTTTGCGATCAGTGCTGCTTTCTCCAGATTTGCTGAAGACAAAGCCATCATCAAAATTCACTAAACAAAATGAAAATAATGAACCAGCAGTACTAACTCCTCCTATATCATCAGATGTGCCATCTATTCAACATGTTTACAGGCCTCCCAAACAGCAGAGCTCTGCTGTCAGAAAGTTATTGTCTAAGTTTTTCAAATTGTCAGTTAAGGAAGAAAAAGTGACCACCTTTCATAATATGCTTGATCCATCATTTGTTGTACCAGCTCTGAGAACTGTCACTCACCAACCAGGAGAAGTATTGAACATGATCACTATTCTAGATACCGGTGGTCAACCGGAGTACATCCACCTACTACCCACCATTAATATTTACCCTACAATAACTTTCATAGTTCATGACTTATCTAAGCGCCTTGATGATCAAGTGTTGGTGGAATACAGTCAACATGGTAAACATGTGTTTGTGCCATATCATTTGAGCTACTCTAATATGGATATGATTAAGCTTCTCGTGTCAACTGCCAATGATTCAATGGAAAGGCCTCCTTCTGATATTCCTTACTTGGTTACAACTCCTGGTTCCAAAAACACTTCATATATTTGTTTTGTGGGCACTCATGCAGACACAGTACCTAAAGATGCAGTGATTGAAACAGAAGAACAGTTATCTACTCTGGTGAGCAATGCAAAGTGCAAAGATGCTGTGTGGTACAAAGAAGATGGGCATGTTCTCTTTGCAGTAGACAATACAACAGCTGGTGAAGTTACCGAAGACCCCATAGCCAATGTGCTTCGCACCAAAATTGAAGAAGTAGCTGCAGAAGTAGATGTTTATGAACAGCCCATAATGTGGATGTTGTTGCAACTAGAAATACAAGAAGCATGTGCCACAAAGCAAAAATCATACATAACAGTTAATGAGTGCATTAAAATTGCTCAGGACACTGGCTTAATTTCAAATGAAGATGAAGTAAAGAGTCTTTTACTGTATTATCACCTTTTAAGAGTCCTGATATACTTCGAAGGTGTTCCTGGTTTGTGCGATTATGTGATAGTTGACCAACAATGGTGGTTTGATAAACTGAGCAATATCATCAGCAGTGCATTCCAGCAAAGCAAACTCAAGTTTCAAGCTGTAGAAAAGTTAAAATTTGAAGGGATACTTTCTAAAGAGCTCCTTCAGTGCATCAAATGGGAGGATGAAATTAAAGAAGAATTTTTTCTATCATTGCTTGTTCACATGAAAATCATAGCGACTGTAGCAACAGGAAATGACAACAAAGAGCAATATTTCATACCATTTGTTTTACCAACCTACAATTTAGAACACAGTGGCATTTTGGCTCAATATGGTCATCTACAAGGAGAGTCGTTGCTGATTCGGTTTCATTCAGGTCTTATACCTAGAGGACTATTTTGCTCTCTTATAGTTGAACTGATACAAAATCCACCTGAAGGTTGGCATCCTCATTTATCTGAAAAAGAAATACGTCACACTTTCAGTAATCTTATTTCTTTCAGTTTACCAAATGCCTGTTCCCTGTCATTGTTTGACAAAGTGTCCTATCTAAAAGTACAAATGAGACATCCTGAAGATAAGTTTCAGTTCCCTGTACACAATATAGCCTACTCTCAATTAGTGGAAGCTCTAGTACAGACTTGTGTTCATTTAAATTTTGACCACTCAAAATTGCAATATGGTTGTTTATGTGACTGTGGTAAAATTACTGAAGATCACATTGCTGTCCTGCCTGTAACGTCTCAGTCCTTGCTGTATGCTGAATGTAGTAGCTCCACTGTGTATCATATGAAGTTAAGTCCTTCACATACAGTTTGGCTCTCTAAAGAACAAACTTTGCCAACTACCAAAGGTTAGTTAAAGCTGTATGTATATATTCTGAAGTGTTATGCTTTAAATAACTACTATTTACGTATAAACTAATAGTAGAATAATTAGAAATTCAACCTTAGGCTTAGTGGTGGATCCAGAGGGCTCCTGCAGTCTCTGTTTGGAGTGAGTCTTTATTACCAATTTAATGGAGTTTTTTTTTTTGGGGAGGGGGGGGGGGGGCAACCAGTGTTAGTTCTTCATTCATATAAAGGCTTTTTGTACACCTGTCAGTAACAGAAGCAGTCAAATTATCTCCCTTGCAAAATCACCTGACACAACCCAACGTCAATGTACAGGGTAAGCACATTAGAGCCCATTCATTTATATACAGAGCCATGTTCAATTACTCTAATAGAATGCACACCTTAGAGGAAAATAGTCTAATAGAACAGTCAATTCTACTATTTATATAATTGAGTGTTCGGATATTTAAAGATAAGGTAATTGGGGGAGCGCTGTTATCAAATTACTTGTCATAGAACAAAAACTTAATTATCAAGCTGTTGCATACACAATGTTAACCACAAAGCCGTTATATAATGTGCGAATAGACTATTGAAAACACACATGAAATATTACAAGTTAACATAGTAAACAAAAGTAGCCTGTTTACAGTTTCAGCAATTATCTCCAAGTCTGGTTTTCAGATATTTGAGCAAGTGTGCATGTGCATGTATACACAAGGCCAATTCAAGATTTATAAAAGTAACAACACGCCACTGTTACCTATTAATCTATATAGTTCCTTTTGTTAATGCATGTTTCTCTTCATCATTATCAGTTTGAAGAATCGTCTACAATGCTTATTATCCACCATCAAAAAGTGTGCAATGACATCATCTTACAAGTACATGTAGTGTGTGCAATGGACTGGCTATCCCTGTTCCTGTTTACTTTCAGGGTGTGACTGCTACAGGTTAAGCACAGGAGTAGAAAGTATGACAAAGTTACAGAGTGCTTTAAAGTGATGCCAAGGGCATTTATAATTGATTCCGCCATATGGTAGTTGCGGTGAGTGGGTTTTTAAACACCTCTAAAACTTTATTGTCCTAGTTAACTCAGTCTCTTCTTGCTTTCTTTTGTAGCTTTCTTTTGTAGCTTTCTTTTGTAGCTTTCTTTTGTAGCTTTCTTTTGTAGCTTTAAATTAATTGTTGTATGTTGTACTACAAAGTCCTAAATGCTAAGAGTTAACAGCAAAATATTGATTATTTGTTATCACATACAGTACTGCTAGTAGCTATATACTATACTATGCCTCAGGGCTCAGGTTCAGAGTGGAACCCTTTTAAAAAATCTGAATTCACCACTGCAAATCTTGCCTAAATTCATAGGAATTTGAGTTCAAAACTAAAAGCACATAAAAACCTTTTAAAATGTAGGTCACGATCAATTGGGATCATCTCACTTGGATTTGAATGCTGCTAAACTGACAAACAAGACTCATGCTGCTATTAAAAGTATGTACATACATATGTAGCTATATACTCTTTTTGTATGTATACTGGGTGGCATGTACAATACATGTGTGTGTGTGTGTGTGTGTGTGTGTGTGTGTGTGTGTGTGTGTGTGTGTGTGTGTGTGTGTGTGTGTGTGTGTGTGTGTGTGTGTGTGTACATACGTACATGCGCATGTATGCATTTGGGAATGGCCTGGTCCATCTTTTAATATCAGATTTGGTAGGCATGGGTGACTTTGCATGGGAATATTCTACTTATGCTGTAATTCATATGCTGTGTAATGGGCAGAAACATTGCCAAGTGAAAAGCAATGTAGTTTACCAGTAATTGATGGTCACGGTGCACATTGAGACATTCAATAATTTTCTGATATGTCTATGTTTTGCACTGGTCATTATAAGTCAATATGTATCAAATTAAAGTAAAATTTTATAACATTGGGTATATAGCTCTGGGGCGGATCCAGACTTTTAAAAAGGGGGGTTCCACCTATGGTTCCACTTTGAAATTGCAACTTCAGCCTAGCTGTATAAGTTGAAGACCAAAAAAAAAAAAAAGGTCATCACCTGTTGACAATAGCTGCCACCTCACCAACTATATTTCCTTCCTTATTTATCACTAGATATATATAGCTTGCTACACTGCTCCTCAAAACACTACTGTGACTGCTCTATTAGAGTATCTCGATTTGACTGCTCTATTAGAGTATCTCGAGTGAGAGAGGCTTTTCAAAAGGGGGGTTCCATGGAACCCTTGGAACCCCCCCTGGATCCGCCCCTGTCGCTCATACAGATCAGTAATCAGTACACTCAGTAATATAATACAACTAATGACAGAATGGAATCTATATACCACTTTGACACCTCAGATCAAAGGGAATCACAGAGTTATATATCACATATTGCCCTGACCACAGGGCGATATCTAGATATCACCCTGTGGTTAGGACAATATCATGACATAGCCTTGTCCGGGACATTGGAAACAGTGGAAATTGAAAACTGAAACTGAAAATCTAAAATTGGTCAAAACTTCATATTAGCAGGTACCTCTTAACAAAGACCACCTCTCTAATAAGACCACCTATATAATAAGACCACCTCATTATAGTAGTTATGTCAAGTAGGTCCAACAAATATGGCTAGGGTGTACTCATAATGTAATGAAGTATCAATCAATCAGACAGTACTTAAAAGTTAAAATGACAGCTGCAGGGTTGTACATAAGGATATGCTATCTTATCGTGCCAAGACCTAAAGTCCATGGTCATGTCACAATGAAAATGGAGCGATTGCATGTATAATTTACTCTGCTGATACTGGATTTGATATTGGATTTCTCATGAATTGTGCATGATTTAAGAGTTGCATAGTTAAATTAATAATCTTGGACTTTGTGTCTTGGTAATAGTTAGACACTCGTGATAGGCGTCTTCGAGGATTTAAAAACCTGAGGGGATGTCAATAATTACCTGCACCTCAGTAATTACTGATGTCACCTCAGGTTTTTAAATCTTCGAAGATGCTTATTATGGGTACCTAACAATTATCAAGACACAAAGTCCAAGATCATTAATGTTGATTTTGTAACTATGCAACTCTTAAATCATGCACAATTCATGAGAAATCCATTATCAAATCCAGTATCAGCGGAGTAAATTATGCATGCAATTGCTCCATTTTCATTTGTGACATGACCATGGACTTTAGGTCTTGGCACGGTGAGATAGTATATCCTTATGTATAACCCTGCAGCTGTCATTTTAACTTTTAAGTACTGTCTGATTGATTGTTACTTTATTACATTATGAGTACACCTTAGCCATATTTGTTGGACCTACTTGACATAACTACTATAATGAGGTGGTCTTATTTTTAGAGGCGGTCTTATTATACAGGTGGTCTTAGTATAGAAGTGGTCTTTATTAAGAGGTACCTGCTAATATGAAGTTTTGACCAATTTTAGTTTTTCAGTTTCAGTTTTCAATTTCCACTGTTTCCAATGTCCCGCCCTGTCCACAACTGCCTTTGATGCTGAGGCAGTTACAAAGCATCAATTCCCTTTGAATGTTTATATAGAGTTGCTTAAAGTTTTGCATTGTGAGTTTGAGTTAAACATGTTGGTTGCATTATTGTGAAGCAAAAAAGAATTAAGTGAGTCAGCATTGCATAGTTCAGTTACAAAGCATCACTAAATAATCATTTTTGCAATATGGGGGTTGTTTTTCTACAGAATAAATTTCAACTGCATGAAAAGATGCCTCAAACATTCCCAACGTATATGTCTAAGTGTATATTTTAGCACCTTTGGTTAATTTATTCATCCACAAAGTGGTTATTTGGTTTAAAATGGTATCGCTACAACCAGTGAAACCCACAATCATTTCTTTTTTGTGTCCACAATTTAAACCCACAATCGACGTTTGCAACCTCTGTATAAAAGTAATGTGGTGAATGCAGGTTTGTCTTCCTTTACCTATTAGGTGAGCATACCAGAGTGGTATATCATACAGTACGATAGTACTGTATAGTAGGGATATTGAAAGTGTGGGGGCGATCTGTGATATAATATAACCCAAAAACCTGCCACAATTTTTCCTCACAACAACATGACAGGATTGGTTGGGTAAAACCAAGCCCAAAAGTGTTTTCAGATCGACCCGAAACGTTTCCGTCAAGTTGCTACAGGATTTAAAAAAAATTATTTAATAGAATTTTCTACTGCCTGCCTGCCTGCCTGCCTGCCTGCCTGCCTGCCTGCCTGCCTGCCTGCCTGCCTGCCTGCCTGCCTGCCTGCCTGCCTGCCTGCCTGCCTGCCTGCCTGCCTGCCTGCCTGCCTGCCTGCCTGCCTGACGTCTTCAGTCAAGCATAGCGGAAAACTGGCTATAGCTACAGCCCTAATTCTTTCGCAGAAACGTTTCTAGTTCGCTTAAGAAAAAACCTTTGGTATATTGATGAACATACAATGCTTGTGCTATTGTCTTACCTTTTATCCTTCTTTACCATGGCAAGGTTCTACCGCTGAGTGTTAATAGACTACAGTACGGCTTCCATACCAGTGTATATTGCATCAAACTATTCGAATAGACGTGGTCGCTGGTTGCACCAAAAACACACGCATACATGACTTGCTGTTGATATCGATCAGAGAGAGCAACTCAAGGTGAACTATATAGCAATGTGTAAGTCAATAAATATAGTTTATTTGGTAACAATGTTAAACCAAGTTGGATCACCAGGTCCTGCTTTACAGATTATTCGGGTCTGACTCCACGTACTAAATTAGATGTGGACGTGTTACTACACGCCATAACGTAGCTCTGCTTCTTTTGTGAGTCACGCCCACTTATGTAAATTACAGTCTGTAGACATATGGTAGCCACGCCCATTCATCAGTGTGTAGGTATGCACGAATCCATGCCCACTTACGTAAAGTACTGTCTGTAGACATATGGTAGCCATGCCCATTCATCAGTCCGTAAGTATGCATGAATCCACCTCCATTATTGTCTGCAGGCCTCACTGCAGGCTTATGTAGAGTCACACCCACTGATCAGTTGTTATTGTATAAGTATAAGAAAAAATTGGGAATTTAAAATTAGATTAGGGACAGTGTATAATGCTGCAATGTACAGTAGGGATACTCACTTCTTATTGTTTTACAGTATTTGGACATTACGTACTACTTCGATCCAGCTTGTTTCAGTACTTTTTATTGCAGCATTATACACTGTCCCTAATCTAATTTATAATTCCAAATTTTGTCTTATACTTGTTTGTGAAGTTTTTTTGCACGCTCATGACCACTAAATATCTGCTGAGTTATTCACAGCACTATTATACTAGATTATGACTCATACAATAACAACTGATCAGTGGGCGTGGCTCTACATAAGCCTGCAGACAATAATGAACGTGGATTCGTGCATACCTACGGACTGATGAATCGGCGTGGCTACCATATGTCTACAGACAGTAATTTATGTAAGTGGGCGTGGCTCATGAAAGAAGCAGGGCTACACTATGACATGTAGCAACATGTTCACATTTAATTTAGCACGTGGGGTCAGACCCGAATAATCTGTAAAGTGTGACCTGACTCGGTTTAACATTGTTACTAAATAAACTATATTTATTGACTTACACATCGCTATATAGCTAGTTCGCCGTGATTGCTCTCTCTGATTGATATCAACAGCGAGTCACATACACATGTATTCAAATAGTTTGGTGCAACCGGCGACCATGTGTATTTGAATAGTTTGATGCATCATACACTGGTAGATGGAAGCCGTACTGTAGTCTATTAACACTCAGCAGTAGAACCTTGACTGATGGCCATGGTAAAGAAGGATAAAAGGTAAGGCAATAGCGCAAGCATTGTATGCTTATCAATATACCAAAGATTTTTCTTAAGTGAACTAGAAACGTTTCTGCGAAAGAATTAGGGCTGTAGCTGTAGCCGCTTTTCCACTACGCTTGACCAAAGGCGTCAGGCAGGCAGGCAGGCAGTAGAAAATTCTGTTGAATAATTTTTTTCTAAATTCTGTAGCAACTTGACGCAAACGTTTCGGGTCGATCTGAAGACACTTTTGGGCTTGGTTTTATCCAACCAATACTGTCATGTCATTGTGAGGAAAAATCATGGCAGGTTTTTGGGTTATATTATATCACGGATTGCCCCCACACCTTCGGTGTCCCTAATATACAGTACTATCGTACTGTATGATAAGTCATAATCTAGCATAATAGTGCTGTGATTAACGCAGCACGTTATTTAGTGGTCATGAGCTTGCAAAAAAACTTCACAGACAAGCATAAGAAAAAATTAGGAATAGTGTAGCACAGTAGGGATATTCACTTCGTATTATTATGATTATGATTATGATTATTATGATTATGATTAAATACGGGTAAAGGCACAGCCTGCATACCCGATCAATGCAGTAATTATACAAAAATAACTCTTGAATCAATTAAATAACTTATACAAAAATAAATCTTGAATCAATTAAATGACTATCTAATAATGATTTAAAAGTGTTAATCGAAGAACTATTTACAACATAATTAGGCAAACTATTCCAATTGTTGGTGATTCTATTGATAAAGTAATTAGATCTACATAATGGTCTTGAGCGTTCCTTAAACAATTTGAATTGATGCCCCCTGGTAATAGATCTTGAGTACGTATATATATCAGTAAAATCGGTGGTGAAATAATTGTTAAGAATTTTGAAAAGAAATATTAGATCACCTCTCAAACGTCTATAATGAAAAGATGGCAAATCTAGTTGTGTCAACCTCTCTGAGTAAGATTTGTCTTGAAGTTGTGGGATGAGACGAGTAGCCCTTCGTTGTATCTTCTCTACCTTTCTGTTGTCTAGAATATAATGAGGCCCCCAAATATTATTGTTTTACAGTATTTGGACATTACGTACTACTCCGATCCAGCTTGTTTCAGTACTTTTTATTACAGCAGTAATTTAAGTCATAATTAGATTTAAGACAGTGCTGTCTTAAATTAATTTAATTTAAGACAGTACATTTAATTTAAGACAGTGCTGTACTTTTTATTACAGCACTGTCCCTACTCTAATTTAAAATTCCTAATTTTTTCTTATACTTGTATTACTTATACCATGGCCACTCAGGATTTGCCTGATATATATGCCCAAGCCCGAGGGCCATAGGCCTGAGGGCACGGGCATATATATCAGGCAAATCCTGAGTGGCCATGGTATAACTATTAAATATAGCTACCTTTTTTCAGCTTTTGTAATGGCACGTATTCATTACTCTAATGTGCATAATTAGAAAATACGGTCGGAGGTGCATGCATATTATTTGGAATAACTCCTAGTAATGACTCACTCCTGCTGTATACCAGGTTGCTCAAATCGATCGGACAGAGAAACAGGTCTTTCTTACTTTAAGTTGCCGTTGAACAGAAAAGCCATTTTGAAGCAGTGGATTCATGTGATCAGGAGGACAAATCTACTGATAAATGGCAGTACTTGTGTTTGTAGTATTCATTTTGTGAATGCAGCTGGGCGTTTGTTAAGGCCAGACAAAGTTCCACCTCTTCACCTTCCGGTGAGAAGCATAGGCGATAAAACTGCTACTCGAAAACTCCCTAAAGATCGCCCCTTTGTCAAGCCACAGCCCAGGCACACCAGCTGTAGCCCAGAAGTGGGGATCTCAACCTCGAGCTCTACAGAAATGATGCTACAAACATGTCGGTGTATAGTAAGTGTGAGACTATTCAAAGGGAATGGCCAAGCATAGAGGAACTAGAGCGTTTGCTTCGTGAAGAAAAGCAAAAGAACACTAGGTTATTGGAGGAGCTTGCTAGTGCAAACAGCAAACTGTTTCCTTTAGAAGACATTAAAAGCAATAGCTCTCAAGTATGTTATTATACAGGGTTTAGTTCATTCTTTGCCCTCAAGAGTTTTTATGATTATCTCGGGCCGGCTGTAGATCACCTCAGTTATTCACATGATGGTCCCATTCCTGACGAACAAGTTAAGAAATGTCGATCAAGAGCACTATCTCCACTTGAAGAATTCTTATGACCATGCTGCGTTTACGTACTGGCCTTTTTGAGCAGGACATTGCTAATCGACTCCAAGTTAGTCAGTCAACAGTATCCAGGATAGTTTGCACTTGGATAAATTTTTTTGTATCTAAAACTCAAAGACATTCCATTGTGGCCACCTAGAGAACTAGTGCATTGAATATGCCTAGACAATTTTGAGAAAAGGATCCATTGATCAAAGTCATCATTGATGCCACAGAAATATTTGTGGAACGACCACAGTTACCAGAGCTTCAAAAAATGACATTTTCTAGCTACAAAAATCACAACACTTTCAAAGCATTAGTTGGTATTTCACCAGACGGTGCTATAACTTTTGTTTCCTCACTATATCCAGGCTGTATTTCTGATAAAGAGTTGACAAGGAAGAGTGGAATTCTTGATTTGTTGGAAGAAGGGGACTCAGTTATGGCTGATACAGGCTTTGAAATTGAAGAAGATCTGATGCTTATTGGAGTGAGGTTAAATATCAGGGGCGGATACAGGGGGGGGGGGGGGGGGGGGTCAAAGGGGGCTCTTGACCCCCCCTCCAAAAGTTTCTAGTATACCAAGATTGAAATACTCTAATAGAGCAGTCACTCTAATAAAGCAGTCAGAGTATTAGAACAGTGTGTAGTGAGCTATTTAAGGATTTTTATGTACTTTATTAGCTATAAATGCGTGGTTGGTGAGGTGGGCACGTCAGCTGGCTGTGACCTTTTTTTTTGGTCTCACCCTATCAAACCAGAGACAATGTAGTGCCTCAATTCATTTTTGACCCCCCCCCCCCCCTTTCCATAAGTCTGGATCCGCCCATGAATATATATACCTCCATTTTTATGTGGTAAAAAGCAACTATCAGAAAATGAATTAGTGTCCACTAGAAGAATCGAATCTCTACGGATACATGTTGAAAGAGCCGTGGAAAGGATTAAGAATTTTCATATATTTGATTGCACCATACCTTCCTCGTTGACAGATATTGTAGATAGAATCTTTTTTGTATGCTACGTTCTAGCAAATTTTTCACCTCCTTTATGTAAGTAAATGTAAATTATTGACATTGTTTATGTATATTCTATGCGTACTCAAAAAAATCTGCATAGTAATGATGTTATTATACATATTACATAATTATGCACAAAAGAAACTTGTATATCTATGTACAATGCATGTTCTATAAATAATAACTGGGCTTGTGTTCCGGGGATATAAGCTCAGGTAAAACTTGTTGCATGTAGTAATCGTCAAGTTGACTACAAAAGAATCCTTCCATAAAGGGTCTGGGTAAATCCTTTCAATCACAATGCCGCATGTGGTGTACACGTAAAAATCACACCACTTAGATTTGGGTGAAACGTGTAGCTGTAGTTGTATTTGGTGATAATAACTGTGTGTTCTTTTCAGGTGTAGCTGTCCATCAGTAATGGAACAATAGAAGTCGGCATTCTTACAAGCCTCACGAGGATGGACAAATGCCTTAGAATATGGACATTTGAACTCAGCTATGCCCTGTGGGTTTGTTACAGATGGATCAGTAACCCATGCATCCGGTGAAGCTCCAAGCCAGCATTTCCTTGGATGTACCACAAATCCTGCCCAAGTGGCTTCACCTGACCATCCTTTTCCATGACCTTGACATATTCTTGTCTTGCTCATTGTTGATACCCCAAGCGATAGGTTTGGGTAGGTGCTGCATGACCTTAGGATATATACAAAACTGAAGCAATGAAACAGTCCTTTTCTTCTGCAATAAAACACGGCCACATTTGGAGCCAGTGATTCTCAAACAACATGCATCATGCCATTTGTCACACTCAGATTGCTGTCTGGTGAATGATTCTAAAGAGTCCCTTTCCTCAGCTGTAAGTATCAACTTCTCCAAAATATTCTGCTCAACTGCAACTGTTGGGATCACAAAAAATTGATTTGGTAAAGCTGCTGTGTCATTATCACATTCTTCATTGCCATTGAGGTCAATATCTGAAACTTCATCACTTCTGATACAGTAACAATGATCATGCTGAATTTTGTCAACTGATGGCAGAATAACATTCAAGAAACTCGGTAGTTTTTCAAGCTTCAAAAGATTGCAACGGAGTTCCTCTAGCCTTTGTGGGCAAGGGGTTCTAAACTTCAATGGCCTAGGATCAAATACCACCTTCAAGCCTCTTGATCAAGATTGTTCTGGTTTTAACTCTTGACGACGAGCACCAAGTTGGTCTACTGGAATTGGTTCTACACGTTTCCCACATGGCTGGTTCCATTCCTGCAATTTGTCTGTGCAAGTCATGTACTCTGGCAAACACCGTACGCTGCAAAAGTCTGCTAAAGCATACGAAAAGGCACCAATGTGCTTGCAACTTCCTTGTGGTGCAACTCCAGCAGGGCATCCACATTCGGCATAAAAGATATCACAACTATTTGCATTCAATGCCATCTTGAGAAAGTCTTTTCTCATCTCAGGTAAGCACTTGGCTTTTAAAAACAGGTTATCTTCTGTAGCACATACTTGAATGCCTTGAATGTGTCCACATCAAAACAAGTTGTCTGCAGATGAATTGATTGCCTTGAAATCATCAGCAGGAAGTCCATTGGAGACAGATCGGTTTACAAAATAAGATACTATTTCGCCAAAAGTAAAATGGAACTTGTCAATGATCGTAAGAGCCTTTACGAACTCTTCCCATCCACTTTCTGGGAATTCTAAGTCAGTGCAATCAACTTGATTATTAATCAATGGCGGATCCAGGATGGGGCATTTGGGGCAAATGTCCCCCCTCCCCCCCTCACCTTGTGGAGGAGCCAGCCATAACTATTTCTGATTAAAATGCTAAACTTTATGCCAGGCCAAGATCAGTTATAAAACTCATAAAAATATGCACATTTTTACTAGCATTATTACAAATTCGCCTGAAACCAGTCAAACTAGCTGTGAAATTCACCCAGCACCTTCTTGCGTACTAAGTGCCTCTAAAAATAATTATCGTGTGCTGTTGTTTAAGACATTCAGAGCTTTTTAAAGACTTCACAACCATCTGCAAAGGCGAAAATGGTAAAAATCAACAGTGAGACACTACTAAGAAGTGATTATTTGCTGCATCAAAAATGCAGCAACTAACAAGAGAATCTGGCTCTCCCCAACCACCTACAACTTAGCCTGTTTGTGCCCCTCCCCTTTCCAGCTCCTGGATCCGCCCCTGTTAATGTCCACTCCTTTAGAATCAATCTTGTCCTTAATTCCTTATTTAATACAAACCTTCACCCTGTGTAATGTTTATACGGACACTAATAATTATTCGATATAAGATGAAATATTAATGTAAACATTAAGCAACGTCCTATATGTGATACACTATAACAAAGCAAGCTCTCGTGTGAAAATACCTTATAGTATGGCTGTTGAAGGGTGATACTTGGAAAAAAATGGTATAAAGATAAAATTGGTATCATTAGATGCAGAACTTTCTGGAGAACAACATATCCAAAATCCTCTAAAATCCCCTTTGGGGAAAAAAAATTATGGACGTTTGAAGTTTTATCCTAATATAGTGCAACAAGGCATTAATATCCAAAATTTTAAATTTCATGTTTCTGATTATAACTTGAGATGTACACCACATATCTTAATTCTGTTTTTTGTACATGGTTATGTTCATGTATCTGTAGTTAGTTGTACACAGGTTACCATGACAACAACCACAATTATCTCACGATTTGTATATTAATTTTATAGTTTTTAGTTTTTTCATATCTAGTTTTACGTATAATAGTTGAGTTTGGTAATAATTTTGTGGTATGTAAATGAAAACTCTCATTAAGCCCAACAGATCATAGTTAAAAAGAATGTTTCAAAAGTAAGCTAAGGTCATTTTTGTGATTTGCATAAGGTTTCAAAAATATTTCTACTTCAAAAATATTTGCATATGTTTTCTGGAAGAAAATAGACATTGCTAAAATCTGTAGAAGTGGTTTTTGGAAATTTCTTTTTAGTATTGTGTTTAATGACATTGTGAACTCACGTTACAGTTTGAAACCACAATTTATGTATAAAAGTGTGCTCTGACACTGTAAATGTATATCCACAGTAAAGCTGCAAATTACACAATACTATTGGGCAGTGCACCACATTAAAGCATAATGAACAAAGTAGTGCATATGAATACTGTAGGTTTAAGGAAAAAAAACCATCCCTCCTGGAGGAAGACTGAGTATGGCCCCGACTAAACATTGGGTGACCTGCAGTTTGAATCCTGGGGTTGGAGGGTTTTTTCCTTACTTTGACCCCTTTTCTGTTACACCTTATCAGTTATAAGTCATTAAGTCTAGGTTAGGTAATCCTAAGGTTGCAGCACATGTTGCTGTCAGACCTTCAGTGCTGGTCACTGTAAAGTATTAATAATAATAATGTGTGGACACAGAGGCAAATATTTTGCCATTAGGGTACAATGGACAAGGAATGATTCACTCTTAGATACAATGATCAAGACTATACAAGCTAGTACAATGCCTAGTGTGAATAAAGAGCAGTACTTATTACAGTACTTATATATCCACCAGGTATAAAGGCCAGGTCTAGGAAACCAAATATCTGACATTTCCATATCCTTTACCACTAGAACTGTGCTCTAGTTTACTGTGGCATTTTTGGTGGATATTTTGCAGTCAAATAGTCAAACTAATCTGTAAGGCCTTAGTGATCTTCTGTTTCTCATCAGCATCCCACTTGTATTTTTCTTTGCCACAGATATTTTCCCATTATTAAAGATGTAGCCAACCATTATTTGTCTGAGTATCAAAAGATTGAGCATGTGAAGTTAAGTTTTAAGATTACTGCACTTATATACCACCTAACTTGTTTACTGTAGTATTGAAATCCTTAAGGATTGTGCTGTGAACCTTCTAATATTAATTTTATGTTAGTAAAATTCTGTAATCACAAAGGACAACTATATACATAGCTACATCTGAAGTAGACCATAGTACTATGGTGTTGTGCTGCTTTCAGATCAGTTATTGTATGTACATAGCTAACTAAGAGTGATACAGAGAGTTGGGGTATGATAATAAGCCTATAGCTATATTATAGCAATATTGACCCACGTGTCCATTTTCTGATGAAAAACAGAAACTCACCTTAATGATGCATGACCTAATAACGCTACTCCAATATTTTAAATTATTTT